>NW_026057576.1:11748923-11843805 GCF_023721935.1 Panthera uncia
ATTTTTTATTTTTTTTAAGTTTATTTTTTTAACGTTTATTTATTTTTGAGACAGAGAGAGACAGAGCATGAACAGGGGAGGGGCAGAGAGAGAGGGAGACACAGAATCCGAAGCAGGCTCCAGGGCTCCGAGCTGTCAGCACAGAGCCCGACGCGGGGCTTGAACTCACGGACCACGAGATCATGACCTGAGCCGAAGTCGGACGCTTAACCGACTGAGCCACCCAGGCGCCCCTAAATATGCAGCTCTTAATCTGCTTCTGGAAACAAAAACATCTTAAACCCTAGAGTCAGGCTTACCTGAGAACCACGAAGTCCCTGGAAGGATGGGGGGCCATGCTGTTCAGCACATACTGATAGATTTCTGTTTGCTTGTCCAGAGTTTCCACAACCTTCCACTGCACAAAATCCTCATCCCACAGGTGACGCTCTCTCAGCACACGATTCAGAACCACTGAGGGGGGCGCTTCGACCTCCGCAGAGGCCTTCCATAGCTTCAGCGGATGCCCGTCCCCCACCTTGGGAAAGACACTATCGAAAGCTGAAGGGGCCAACTAGTTCCAACGAAAACCTACTATACTTCACTGGGCGCTCAAAAAACATCACTTGTTATGTCACTGGGAAGTGATTCTGCATATCTCAGGTTTAAGACGTTAAGATGTTAATCTTTAAGCTTAGAAGAAAAATAACAGTGATCGTACAAATAATCTCCATCAACACACACGGTATTTACTGTGTGCCAGGAAAGATTCTAACCCATTTGATTTTTAAATACCCCTCCTCCAACAGTGGTAGGATTATGTCCATTATGCAAATGAAAAACCAGGCACAGAGAGGCATGTGGCTTGCCCAATGTCACACAGCTAAAGGACAAGGATAAGATTGGTACTCTGTACTCTGATTACATGCACCAGGGACTGCTTGGTGGTCTCTAGAGTGGATCTTTGACCTGTTTGTGTGTGTGTCAAGCCCATGGACAGAGTGGCCTTTTTTTTTTTTTTTTTTTTTTAATTTAAGAGTGAGAGAAAGAATGCTAGTAGGGGAAAGGGGCAGGGGGAGAGAAAGAGAGAGAATTTTAAACAGGCTCCACACTCAGTGTCTGCCTAACATGGGGCTTTATCCCAAGACTCTGCGTTCATGACCTGAGCAGAAACCAAGAACTGGACACTCAACCATCTGAGCCCCTAGGTGCCCCAGAGAGTGGCCATTTTTATTTATTTTTTTTTTAATTTTTTTTAACGTTTATTGATTTTTTGAGACAGAGAGAGACAGAGCATGAACGGGGGAGGGTCAGAGACAGAGGGAGACAGAATCTCAAACAGGTTCCAGGCTCTGAGCTGTCAGCACAGAGCCCGACGCGGTGCTCGAACTCACGGACCACGAGATCATGACCTGAGCCGAAGTCAGACGCTTAACCGACTGAGCCACCTAGGTGCCTGAGAGTGGCCATTTTTAAAGCAAAACAAATCCCTGCTTGTTAGACATGGGGGTAATTTTGTTACAACCCTGAGATTACCTTTTTGAAAGCAAGATCTGTATTGTCTGTGCTGGAGCACGTGACCCAGCCTTTGAACTTCTCCTTGGCTTCTTTCTGGAGCCCCTGGACGAGATGTTCCAGGTACATATGGAAAGTTGCTCCGCTCTCCTCCAGCTGGGACCCCAGGTCTTCTAGAGTCGGAGCGTGGATCTCAGCCTCCACGTAGGAGTTATGGGACTGGGCTACCAACTCATGTGGGACCTGAATCAACGGATGCACACAAGAGCAACATACTGAGCTAAAGAAATGCTGAAACTAATAGTTAGAGAAAGCAAAGTAATTTTGTCAAAACCCACAGTGTGGGCAACGGGCCTAGCGCCATGGGGATAGTTTCCCAAGATCAGCGGCAAGGCTGGGGTGGGGAGTTTCCCAAAGTCAGGAAAAGCAAATATGTTTCTGAGACTACAGTTATTATCCAAAACATTGCAATGACTTCCCATTCACTCTTTCCGTTTTCCTTTTAACGTATTTTTCTTCGGTTTGGCAAAATGTGGGCTCAGGAAACTTAAAGCACATAGACTTAAGAGAAACATCAAATATGAGTCAGAAATAGCTTTACCTTTTTAGCACACTTTTCCCATTTACAGATGCCAATTCCAGCACAAAAAGTATGCCAGCAGTCTACTTCAATAACTTCTTAAACACATCTGTGGCTACACTCAGAGCCTGTCATTGATTCTTGGTTCACAGAACCAAGAGGGTTACGCAGATGTTGAACCTAATCAGGTCCAAGTTAACACATCCAACATAATTGGCTGGCTGGCCTTGAAGCTGGCAATGGAGGGCAATGGAGCCGTTTTCTTGAAAACCATCATCACGGTAGCCCCAGGTGTCTAACTGTCAGGGCCTCGGTGATACAGGGCTCCTCACGCTCGTTGGGGGCAACGACCACAGCTACGTTGTGTACTATTGTCATCATAAAATCAGGAACAAACACATATAAGCCGCAAATGCAGCAATGGTTCCAAGCATCTTCTCTGGCTCCAAGAGCTATGAGGAAGGCTGCTGGAAGCGGTTACTCACCTCGAACAGTCTGTCGCATTCTGTGATCATGTGGGCAAGCCCCTGAGCCGCGGCCAGGTTCTCACTGAGGTCCTTTTGATCTGGCTTCCCGGTGGCATATTTCTTCTGCATGACTCTATAATTGAAGGACAGAGTTGTAAGCGGATCCCAAACCCAAGAGCTTTTCGCAATCCAGAGCTTGTCCCTTTTGTTTTCGGTTCCTGTCCAAGATGCTAATCCAGATCCCAGACTTTCTCATTTCCAAATAAAAACAATGACCACACAGATATTCTGAGTCAGGGGAAGAGTCTGACAGCTCATAATGAAAAACCTTGGAAAAATACAAGGGCAGGAGTAACTGCTGGGGGAGAAATTTATCTATTTTTTCCTAAATTTGAAACCACGTCTTTACAGGCTGCTGTTCTCAGGTCTTAAGTCCTGCTTTTTTCATAAGAGATTGTAAATATGACTTCTTTCCCACCCACACACTACATACACACCAGAACACAATGCCTCAGGCTTTCTGGATGGCAATGGCCATCCTTCAGTACTACCTGGTTTTATATCTGAGCACATGAATTAGCTCACCTTGAAACATTTTCTTTCTTTTTTTTAAAGTTTATTTATTCAGAGAAAGAGAGCGAGAGAACGAGCAGGGGAGGGGAAGAGAGAGAGAGAGGGAGAGAGAGAATCCCAAGCAGGCTCCATGCTGTGAGCGTAGAGCCCCATGCAGGGCTTGAACTCACAAACTGTGAGGTTGTGACCTGAGCCGAAACCAAGAGTCGGGTGCTTAACTGACTCAGCCACCCAGGTGCCTCTTGAAACATTTTCTGATTATAATAAACTAAATGCTGACAAATCCCCAAACTGAAGTACAATACTAGAAGTGTTCTTTGTTTGTTTGTTCGTTTAATGAGCTATGGGGAATATCTAAGGATTATGGCTGTTGATGAGAAAAACCCACCTGGGGGAGCTTTCTTTCTTCAGTAAATTAAGATGAAAGAGGGAGGGGGCCAGACACACAGCCAGGTTCATGGGTGTCATCTGATTCTCTTCCACCGAGTTGACCACGTCACTCAGGAAGCACAGCAGCGTCTGCAGGACCTCCCTGCTTTCGTCGGCCAGCAACAGGACGGCTGCCTGCACTGCTTGCAGCCGCTGCTCCTTGGGGACATCTGCAGAAAGGCGGGTGCCGGGTCGTTAGAGGAACAGCCACGGGAGGAGCCAGCTGGGGGCCCGTGAGGAAGCTCCACCTTCCCGGTGTGCAGACCCCCTCAGAGATATGACCATCACCGACTACCATGGCGACAGCCACTAACGGCACAAAGAAGTAAGTCACCGCTCAGGCCTCACAGCTGCTGAGAGGCAGAGCTGGGACTGGAACCCAAGTAGTCCGGCTCCGGACCCGCTGCCTTAACAAGAAACGCTGTTTGGCAAGGAACGGCCCCGTCCTGGCCTTTCACGGTCTCTGAGCTAGCCACCTGCTCAGCTGTTTGCAAACTGTTTTTCTGCTCTGACTGCAGCTGGCGGCTGGCCGGGGCACGGTCAGCCTGGCTTCCCTCATGTCCACCCTCCCACCAGACAGCTTGGGAAGCACCTCTCAGGAGGCCCAGGGCTCCGGGGCACGTGTTTGGACACCACTGTGTTAGGGGACGGCGGCCTCGCCTTTCCCCACCTCTAGCAGAGGAGCCGGGCTTCGATGCCAGCTTGGGGCTATTAACCACGAGGGGTGGGACGGAGCTGGCTGGCCCTCTCGAATGACTCCTAGAGGCTCGGCTCCTTGAGGGTCAGCCGGACACATCTTCCTTTCTCCTACAAGTCCCCCAGGGCTTGGTGCAGAGGGAGTGTGCTGTTGCTTCATGCGGTGACCTAGTGTCACGCATTTCAAAATTTTGGGGAGTATGGAAGTTGAGGTTGTACTTGGGGAAGAGGATCCAGGTTGACTAGGGTGATGGGGAGGGTCTGGCCGTGTCGGGCCACTCTCCTTCAGGGTGGTCCGTATGGGGTGGTGGTGGTGGGTGCTGGCCATGCAGGTTCAGAAGGGTGCGGGCCCCAAATAGGTGATGTGAACCGAAAGGGAAAATCCCAGCAAACGGATGCTAGGCACTACATTATGCTGCCCCCTGGCTGTGTTCATTACTGATCTTTTAGGTCTGACTCAATGCCCTTATACCTCTGACTCTGAAAGACCCGGTCAAGAATTCACTCTGGTTACATGGTCTTTCTTAAAATACCATGTTCTAGAACAGGTGTCTGCAGTGGGGTGTCTGTCCTCTGAAGGGGTGGAGGAAATGCGCTTGTGACAATCCTTGACATGAGAGAAGAAGATATCAGGATTTTCAATGGTGTTTATGTTTTCTCTCATGCTTTAAAAATACTGACTGGGTACGTTTTATAATGTGTATCATAGTATATCACAGTATATTTCTACTATGAAAAATAAGTATACATGCTCAGATATTTACTAGTGGTAGGGGTACATGATAAAAAACATTGGAACCTGCTGCTTCAGAGGGCCTGTGGTGTGACCTTCATCCCGGGTCTGGATCCTCTCCATCATTGTACATCCCAGGGCTGGGTACCCTCTGGACCCCAGTCACGCAGCAAATCCACATTTCTGGAAAAGCCTGCTGTACAGTCAATGTTTTAGAAACCATCTTGACCCCTGCTACGTCCACTGTGTAGTGGCACAAGACAGCCCGGGGTTTAGTAGAAAAGAGCCATTTTGTTCAAATTATAGCAGAACCTTTTTCTTTTTTCTTGCTTATGCTGAAACAGAAGCAGATGCTTCAGGCTTGTCACTGAAGTGTTATAAATTCAGCTGAGCCATTGAACTGCTTTTAAATATGCTGCTTTGGCTAAGATGTCTAGTGTGTACATTGTTTAACTTCAGATCGCCAATATTCCACAACAAAATTTGTAAGAGTCATCTGTCATGGCTACATGTTGTCTCAACTTTCTCTCTAGTCACTTTTCCCTTTATCTGTCAGAAAGGATCTTCTATTATTTTCTATAAAAATTGTTGTGAAGGTCAACTATTAATCCCTAAATTTAGCATTCATTTTGAATCCTATCCTCTTTGACCGTTCTGTTACATTCGGCACTCGTGTGGCTCCTGCCTCTTTCTCAGCTCTCAGGAGACTACTCTAGACCTGCATATCTAAGTGTTGATAATGGCAACGATGTGGATGGCTATCGGCATCTCAAATTCAATGTCCAGTTGATTCTGAACACCTCTCCTCTCCCTGCTCTCAAACCAGCTCTCCGTCCCCTCTTCTTTTCCATATTCTCCCAGTCACCAAATGTTAGGACTACAGAGTAGTCTCTGATCCCTCCATCTTTCTCCCTCCTGTAGACCAGTGGGTTTCAAATATTTTCATTATCCGTCCAAACTCCAATTAATCATTTAATGAAAGTCCAAGAAGCAACATAGCTAAAATTAAAACTGCCCTGGAAAAGGGGAGGAAGAACAGTCCCTCTCTTTGACTCTAGAGTCTATCCACGGAACACTGAATTTCCAGTCTCACTGCTGGAAGTCACTGCAGGTAACCCAGTGCTTCACTTACTGTGTTAGCTCACTCACTAACCCCCGGTTCCTGGACAGTCCAATATCTCTTGTTCACCACTTCCACATTCATGGGTCACAAGAGCAGTTCTGATGGATATTTACCCTTGTGGCAGACACAAACATGGATGCCTATTCAACATCTACTCCCTCTTTCTCCCTCTACAAGAAAACACACTTTCTGTTCAGGTGCGGGCTGCAATATGCTCAGGGAAGGTGGGTTCTTCCTGCAGACTAGGGAATAACCATGCTGGCCTAACTCCCAAATGGTAATCCTTCTCTTTCCAGTGACTGATTGAAGGGAGAAGGTATAAATAATTTCTGGCCTATGGGACCAAGATAAATGCTAGGAACTTTTGTAAATGTATCTCCCTGATAAAAAGAGACATTTGCCCAAGGAGAAGCCCTTCTGCTCTCTTCTTGACTTTGAATGTGATTTGGGGAAGACATGATAATTATAAGTTGTGGTAATCATAATTCTAAGTTGTGACCTTCAGGGGATAACCAAGAGAGGCTGACTTCAAGCCTGGCATCACTGAGCTGTGAAATTAACCGACTCTGGAATTACATAATTCCAGATTTCTTGTCATGTGCGATTGTATGATTTTTTTTTTTTTTATTGTTTAAGCTATTTGTTGGATTTCTGGTTCTGTCTTTATAGCCGAGAGCATTCTAACTGGTAACTCCCTCAACAACACCCAAGGGTTGGTTCCTCAATGCTTAACGAATCAAATATGAACTCTTTGCCCTGATATTCAATGCCCTTTCTTGGTATGGACCCAGTCTAATTTTTCAGTGTCAGTGGTCCTACATCGTACAGTTACCACTCATGCCAGTCAGATGAATACCTTGTAATTCCCTGACACATGCTCATGCTATTTGTATAACTCAACAAGTGTTTCTTCCATAGCCCAACCTTCTGTTGTGGAACCAAGTTCGATTCCTCATCTCAACCTCCTTGGGTTTTCTTTGTAAGCTTACTGTGGAATTTCTCCAATCTTGCTGCACGGCAGTTATTTATGATATGTCTCATGTCCCTCAGTTGTAAGATCTTTAAGAGCAGAGAGTAGGTCTTACCCATCCATATCAGCTGTAGCACTCAGCCCAGTGTCCTGTGCATAAGAGGAACTTGGCAAATGTTTGCTCAGCTAAAATAAACCCTGCTTTGATCCAGTTTCTTGCTGGTGAGTCTCAGAAGGGGCCAAAGGGATTTATCTCTTGGAAATCATCTGGCTTTAACCTTAGACTAGTGTCAACCCTAACCTGAGAACTGATTAAATGTAAAGAATCATATATGATAGTTCCAAACCATGAGGGAGGCTTCATGGCAGCTCAATCTCTTATGGCAACAAAATCATAAACTCTCTGTGTTTGGGCTCACACAACATGTACCATTAATTTAACTTAACTTATTCACTTTGACAAAATAATATTTATTTAGTGGGTCATCACTTTATCCTGTTTTTACAAGTGGTATTTATTATAATCCCTTTTGGATTTGCAATATCGTAGGCTCCTGAAACACATTTAGCCCAGAATTCTCTATAGCAGGGATCTCCTTCAAACTGGATGAATTCCATGTTGAGTCCCAGTTCAGGTATATTTTGCTGAACACTCAAAGTCCACAGCCAAATATTTTTTTTCCTAAAATATTGGGACTTGGACCACTAAAATAATTTATAATCATAATATTATTGCATCTAGAAAAGAGTCATGTGTTCATTTCTAATATCCCCCTTTGCTGTTACCTTCAGAAGGATATGCTACCTTCGGAAGAATAAAAAATTTTTTATTCAATGGTTATTTTCATTATTGGGGCTTTGCTGAGAATTGTCAATTTAGCATCACTTAAAAAATTCCAAGTGAAAACATTACTTACTTGAATTAGGCCTAAGCTTCATTTGGTTTGTTTACTTTTCACCAATTAAAATACATTGTATTAAGATACATTTGCTTCTTATTTCTGGTCATTTGGCTTTGAATTTCATATATCCCAAGGAAATGTTTATTTTAAAAAGATAAAATATATTTTTTAATGCTATTCATTTATTTTGAGAGAGAAAGCATAAGCGGGGAAGGGCAGAGAGGGAGGGAGAGAGAATCCCAAGCAGACTCTATGCTGTCAGGGCAGAGCCTGATGCAGAGCCCAAACTCATGAACGGTGAGTTCATGACCTGATTCGAAATCAAGGGTCGGATGATTAGCCCGACTGAGCCACCCAGGCACCTCCAAAATTAAGTAAGTTTATAAAAACATTTATATACCAAATAAATTCCATTGTGTCCCCTTTGCATTTTAAAGTTATTAAAAGTACATCGAAAGTTAGTTTTAGATCTTATGCAAAACCCTACTGAGAAGGAAAACTTTGATGTCAAAAAGGTATTTTCAGACCCGTAAAATATGGCCTGGAGATTTCCATATCAAACTGTGAACAAAGTTTACTTTTGGAAAGAAGTGTAGATGATAACTTTCATATATTTCTTTATGGATTTATGTATTACTTGTACAACAAGCACTCAGTCTGCAGAATGTTTTTACGTGGATGCGTGCGCATGAGAACAGTGGTCTGCATGGCTTCCACTTACACTGATAGATGTGGAGGAAGGTCTCGCTGAGCTTGTTGGTGAAAAGAGGCTCTGGGAGGTCCCGGAAGAACTGTTTTACCATATCTGCCACATCATAAGCAGATTGGTCCTCATAGCTGACATTCTCAGGGAAGCTCTCGTTCATCTGACGTAATGCATGGATTCGAGATTTCACGCCCGATTTTCGAAAAAGACCCACCTGAAACAAGTCACAGGGACGTGTTAGCGAGGCGGCCCTGGCCCCAGTCATTCTCTTCCTAAAGCAAGCAACCTGGGAGTGATGAGAGGGCATGGAACCAGGACCAGAATGAGTAGCAATTGCTTCCGAACTGGTAAAACCGTGAATGATGAGTTTAGTTACTTCGGGCAGTAGTTGAACGCTGACTTCCTCTCCCATAAAATAAAGATAAGAATAATACTCCACCCCACAGGGCGTTCGTGGAGATTAAATGAGAAAATGTGCATGACAGTGTTTTGTAACCTGTAGCCTTCTAACACACTAGATGCTATCATGGCATTCACTTATCCAACAAGCAATGATTAAATACCACCCTATCGCAGGCATATTTACAGTTGCTAGGAGCCACTGGTGAGCAGAGCAGGCCAGACAAAATTCCCTGCTGTCTGGGGTTGATGCTTTAGTGGGGGGTTTTGAAAAAGTTTGGTCAATGGAAGGTTTGGTGGGTCCCAGATAAGCAAGCAGTGCACCTTTGGGGGAGAAGTTCATCGGGAATATGCTCATGAAACAAAATAATACCATAAACATGTATTTTGATTTAAGGGTCTTATTTCTTGTTCTCCTTTGGAACCCCTGTAGTCCTCCCTATGTATGTTTCTCATATGATGCTTGGCACCCATTATTCTACCTGGTTACTTATGTGCATAAGCTGTGGCTCTAGTGAGGATCCCTGGGTGGCATTTTTTTTCACTTTAAGGCATTGTCTTATGTAGGGCTTAGATTCCTCTTCTCTTTGACCTGTAAATGGAGAAATGGAGCAGTAAGGAACCAAGGGGATAATGCTCCTAGTAGGAACGAGTTGAGGTGGAGCAGAGCCCCAGGAGAATGGAGACTCCTGCCAGGGTCGGCAGGTTACACTCTTGGCTCCTCAAGAGGCTCTGCACTCTGGACTTGCCTCTACCCAAGAAATGACTGAATTTCTCTGGGACCCCTGGTTTACAGTGAATTTGCATGTCTGCTATTTTTTTTTTTAATGTTCATTTATTTATTTTGAGAGAGAGAGAAAGAGAGTGTGTGCTTGCGTGCACGTGAGCAGGGAAGGGGCAGAGAGAGAAGGAGAGAGAAGATCCCAGGGAGGCTCTGTGCTGTCAGCACGAAGTCCAATGGGGGGCTGGATGCCACAAACCATGAGATCACGACCGGAGCCGAAATCAAGACGCTTAACTGACTGAGCTCCCCCAGGTGCCCCAGCATGTCAGCTATTTTTAAGTGCCTGTAGGGCCCGGAGTTGCTCAAACTCAGTCGTTCATTCAACCCTCAATCTCTACTCTTCTCACTCCTGAAGGGCTCACAGGTTGGCTCACTTCCAAAAAGGTGGGGAGATTTTGAGCGGTCAGACAGGTAAGCAGCCGCACACCGGTCAGCCATGGCTCCTCCTCCCTGAGCCTGGGGAAACTTTCAGGCCCTGTCAGCGGCTGCTCCGTGTGCCAGGCCAGGCTTGACCCAAGTTCAGGTGTCTGAGGAAAGCTCTCCTGGTCATTGCTCTAAATGGAGAGCTGTCCTAATTCCTTTAAAGTACAGTGACAGCAAGGGGAGAAGTCTGAGCGATGAGAGAATACTCAGGTTTTGTACACGTCAGCGGAATGGATCGCAGAGGACATCATACGCTGCTACGTTTTGTGGCAATAAAAACCGGATCCTTAGTAACACTTTTTTTGCATTCCCAGGCTTAGCACCCTAATTCCACAGATCAGGAATATTCAGGCATATTGTCACTGAAAACAGTAATTGCTTTCCTTTTTATTTCTTAAAGTTTGGAAGGTCTAGAAAATGCAAAACTTCGCCGCACTTAGATGACTGCTTCAAGAATGCAAAGGACATTTATCACCCTCTGGCAACGGCTCCAAACTTCATCAAAGCGCATGAGAAGAAAGCACGTACTGTCGAAAGAAAAATTCAAGGTGTCAGATGAACGATTACTAAAGTGAGGTCCATCCTCAGCCTGGTTACATTCTCGACTTCTCTAGTTCCGGAAGGAGGCCCAGGACGGTGCCACGGGGCTGTGCTCCACGGGAGTTCTCAGAATCGAAGTGCCTGGAGGATGAATTGTGAAGTATGACTCACAAACATTTATCCTCCTGTGAGTTGGTATCATTCCGCCTGAGAATTCCTGTTATTTTCTTAGCAGCAGAGGACTATTGATTGGAATCTATCAAGAATAGAGCAGATAGGTGTTTGTGGGTAAATTACGAGCATCCCGAGTCTTGCTGGCTTCATCTCTGGGTGAGTACCGACGTGCATGTACAAACACATCCCAGCAATGTTTTCCTCGTATTGTTCCGTTTCCAAGTTTCTTTCTAGTTTCAGCAAATATTGTTATTTTAATTATTTTAGACATGTCTGGAGCTCTCCAGCTGCGGGCTCTCAGCTGCTTGTTCTGACTTAGATCTCACAGGATGTCCAGAGGGCAGTCAGGTATTTATTTGTTCTGCCTCAAATTCTGACAATAACCTTCCCGTCCCACCCTTATCTTCCAGGGATGTGGGAAATATCTGTGGGATCTGTGGATTTTTGTTGGAAGCACAGAAGGAAATTTCTTTCCTAAACTTAATAAGGAAAAGGTGGTCTGAACTCAGACCAGATTCCAGATGTAGTAGCTCAGGATGGCAGAAGGGAAAGGCAGAAAGAAACCCCAGTCTTCAACCTTAGCCCTACACTGATGAAAAAACTAACCTCGGAGCCACCCTACTTCCTGACTTCTTGTTACAGGAGCTCATGAATTTCCTATTGGGTGCGCCATTTTGGGACTGTCTTCTTCTGTTCCTTGCAGTGGAAAATTCCCAGGACACAGTGACTAGAAGATTCTTCTGATGGTGTAGAGACCCTGAGAATAAGGAGAAGTCCACCTACCTTCATTAAGCAACCATGGCGGCTGGTGTGAGTGACTGGCAATAATCATTTCTTTGAAAAGTTTTCAAAGGAGTGATGAAATTTGCACTTCTGGTGAAAAAAAAAATTTTTTTTTTTTCCCGAGTGAAAACAGAGAACCGAAGAAACCATGTTAAAGCTGTCGCTTCTAAGGGCAGCCTTGTCATCACTGTGGATGGGAGGCTGCCCCAGATCCCTCAGCTTCATTATGAGGAAGACCCAAACAGTGTGAAATGTCTTTCATTTGCCTCTGCGCCTGTCACTGCTGGTAGTCACACAGGGCCCCATGCTTGGTTTCATTCTCTGCTGTCACCGTCTTGAAATTCTTAATAAGTTATGAACAAAGAAGCTCAAGTTTTCATTTCGCACAAGGCCTTGCAGGCTCCACAGCAGGTCCTGTTCTCGTGTGCCGCTAAATCACGGCTCCAACACCCTCTCCAAGACGGGAAGACTAGTGGTCAGCAATGCAGAGTTCATTTCACAAGCATCTTGCATGTGATCTCTCCTTTCACAAGTAAAAGGGTGAGTGGCAAGCGTTCCCTTGGTCCAGTTTTACTTTCCTCTCTTTTGTCTTCCACCTAAAATCCCAGCTGTGAAAAAGCAGACTCAAAGTATAACCTAGAGAGGCCCCAGAGCATCATTTATGTCATCTGAGGTAGACAGCAGGGCCATGATGAACAGGCAGCGCGTACAGGGCACCTGCACTGAGTAGGAAGTGTCTTCCCAGAATAATTGGGCTTCTAAAACTTACTGTTCCATTAGAATGAGAGGTCGGGCATGAGTGCTGCATTAGAATTCAAATTTCATCTAAATAACATTAAATCTCCTACTTGGCATCCTTTTTATGCTAATCCATTCAATACTTAATGATGTTTATCAGGACTTCCATTTCCTCTTCTTCAGAAATGTGCTCAGCTAATGAAGAAAGGTTGGTTTTATGCAGAAAGAGAAAGGTTCCTAAGTACAGGGTGCGGGGGTGGGGGGGTGGGGTGGGTGTGGGGGGGTGAATGGAGGAGGGGCGGGTTCTGATTCTGAGCACTGCAGGCTTTGCCTCTCCTCTCCCTGCAGTGGCTTCACATTCATCAGGATGGGCATAACCTGTGCTTCTGTGCGCCACTGATTTAGGGCAGAAATAAAAGCTCAGCCAACAAAGCAAGGCTCCTCTCACACACTGCTATGTCTGAATACAAATGGTTCATAATTGAAGGCTGAACTTCCTTATTTCATCTATGGGCAGCTGCAAGGGTGAAAATGGATACACTGTGTTTCATCATCTATAAACTGTTCTGCACTTGGGAGTGTAGGAGGGGAAATGTTGGCAATGTTTCAGGGCCCCGGGGGGCTGCGCTCAACCGTTGGTGATGAATGCTTATGTTTGAGGTGAATGCTTAGCATGAGGAAAAGGGGTCTAGCTCATGGTAGGAAGCCTCCTTCCCCGGGGTCCAGGGCAAAGCCTTGGGAGAGTCTTGGATGGTGGTTCAAGGGAACCATGTGAAGGGAGGCAGCACAGAAGCCAGTTAGAGAAAGGATGTTCTGGATGCTCTGGTTTCCTATGACTCAGGGGCTGAGATCTCAAGATCCTGTGCAGACCTAAAACTTTTCGGTTCTAAGGAGGTGCTACTGGTGAAGAAGGAACAGTCTAGAGTGATGCATGTTCCTTCCCTCTTACTCTTGTCCCCTCTTTCTTTACTGATTCATTCACTTTTATGTGCTTTTGTTTGCTCTTAGAGTCTCTAGAATAGTCTTCCTTTTAAGCCTGGTTTTAATTTTCCATGTGTTTGTCTGGTTTTCCCTTGTGCCCTTGTTATTGCCACCTTCCTTCTTCACCGGGACCAGAGTGGGGCGGGGGGAGTCTCTGTGTGCCTTCCACACTCTGTGATGGTGAAGGGGAGGGACTTACAAGGTGGGGAGCCCTGCAGGTGTGGAGGGCTTCATGAAGTCCTAACTGGCTCTGGGGAAAGTCCCGTTGACATCTTATGGATTCTTACTTTTGACTGATACAAGAGAGGGTTGCCTCATTCATTTTGGTTACATTTATAATCGGTATTTATGTCCTCGAAATCAGTCTTTTGCCCACAATGGTTTGCCAACACACTGTTTTCTCAGTAAGGCATTCTTCCAGATTTAAAACACAGTTAGAGGCTTGATATGGAGACCGGGAATAAGCCAGTGAGCCAGGACTGAGGAGATTTTTGTGCCCACCATCCTTCTCTCGATTTGTATGACTTTTCCTTCAGATAGGAGACTAGACCCAGTAACAGTGGTCTTACTGATGCCATCCATGATTCAGAATCTACAGGGGTCCTGAGTGGTTTCCAGTCTACACTAAAGGAGTGAATAGAACAGTGGTAGTGTAATTCATTTACTCCCATCCAACTTTGTTCAAGAAAGAATTCAAGGTGACCTATAATGATCTCTAAAATGTATAAGATACAATTAAATTAAAGATAAAAGATAAGAAAATTTGAGCAAAAGGAAAATAAAGATGAAAAGGGCAGCCAGAAATGAGGTGGGCGTACAAAATTCATGCCAAATATTTACATATATTTACTACAGGCAGAATATACATTTGGCTCCGATCATTCTAGCAGCTAATATAGAGAGGAAAAAATACCCAGTTGTTTTTAATATTAAAAAAGCTAAACAAACAGACTCATCATCTAAAAGAAACACAATGCTTTCAGGTGTTGGGGCCAGAAAAAGATTCTTCCATTATCACAGAAAGGCTATCACCTCATGTAATAACCAACATCATCGACAAACAAAGGGTATGATGCACAAAGAGAATGATGCATTCATCAATGAGTTGTTTAGGGCTATTTCTCAAAGTGTCCCTTGATGCTGGAGATGGCATCACCCTAGATCCACGGGGACAAGCAATTCTAACAGGTGACAGCAGAGTGGAGTTTTTAAAAACCTGGACTCTGGAGTTGGCTTTTCATGCGAGTGTTGGCTCCACCATTGCCACCTGGGGGACAACCCCACCCAGGGTGGATATGGCATTAAATGAGGCAGTGAAGGTAAAACACTCAGTATGATGCCGAGAACATGCTGGGCATCAAGAAATGTTACTATTATTGAGCCAATTGCATAGATGGATTGCATTTGCTTTAGGTATTCCTGAACAAACACTGTTTTCCCTTGATAGGGCTTTTGCTGAGAAGCATTCACTGGCCATGCATTAGAATGTCTAGAACAAAATATTTTTTGTTCTTGGGAAGGCAGAGCCAAAAACTCTAAGGAAATTAGCCAAGAGGAGGGACGCGTCTCGTAAACCCTTAGGAAAACTGAGAAGCTTGGAAAAACAGGTGTCTGAAAAAAAGGTTACCCTCCACAAAACACAATCTTGGGTTTTGTGATATTCATAGATGATCCACCTTTGATTGGTGTGCAGTTTGGTAAAAGCTCTAAAATTAAAAAAAAAAAAATGCTTAAGTAACTGGATTCACTGGTTTGCTCTATTCAGATGTTATTCACAAGTCAGTTAATGCTGGGGTATCTGCTGAGCACCACAGTTATAGAAAAGTGGTCTGTTTCCCTTCTTTCTGAGAAATAACAGGGAAGCTACTAAAGCCATTTCTCAAAACAAAATAGTCCTCACCATGACAGTAACAGCAGCCACTCCTGCCCTCCACTATGCCATCGAAATAAATGGAAGAAATGTGTACTTGTACATTCTCTAACTTAGGAGTGGGGAGGCAAAAAGGGGATTATGCATCATATGAAGAAGTTACTCCTATTAGCTCCATTGAAAAGTGGTACCTGATTCATTAAGAGACCATCCTGATTCTGACTGCGATCTCAGTTTTGGGGTAGTTACAAGCATAAGTAGCCAGGATCTGTGAGTTCATGTAGCTCAGCTCATTCCTATTCACTGAGGCCAAGGCCAAGGGTAAATCATTAAAAGGTGCAAATAATCTCAGGTGGGCATGGATTATTCACATGGTATTAAAGGGTATGATGCACAAAAGCCACTGTAGAAGACTTACCTGAAAATACCCCCACTACTCCAGGGTGTAATTTATCAAGTGGGAATATGGCTCTTTTGGGGGGCAGGATATTTAAGAAACTAATGGGTATTAGTTTGGAGGAGCAACGGGTTGGCCTAGTAAATTACAGACTGGAATGCACTCTGGGTCCAATCATAGGCCACCATTATGGCAGTTCCCAAACAGTCCTGGAGACAGAAATCGATCTCTGAATATTTTATTTAGCATTTTAATCAACTCTACAGGATGAGGGGATATTTGACTTAGCTGACATCATTTTCAACATTTACTTGCACATTTAAAAAGAAATAAATTAATTCATCTTTGGTTTAAGTTTTCCTGGTCATGGTGCTAAAAGAATGATGGAAAGGGGTGAAACCACGCTGTGAAAACAGTGGCGGCAGTGGGCCAATAATTAAAAGGAAATGCAGTGTAAAGCATAACTCCCAGTTTCTGGGGAATGTAAATTTGCCAGCACAGGTAGAAGCTATTAACATGAATTTTCACTCAGGACCTCATTCAAGTTGCCAGTGAGGAAATACCTTCAAATAGCTTGATAAGGATGTAACCTGGTCAAATTCAATGCTGACATATAAAGATCACAGTGCCTTTTCTGTTTGGTGAGGCACGTCTTATCTGATACTGGAGGGATCGGGCTTGGTCCGGCATTCCATAAATGCACGCCTGTGTTTGGGATGTCCAACCATACCTGATCGAGGCAGTTGTTACGCAGGTATCTGAGTGCTTGCTGAATACTCTGAGGCAGGGGCTGTCCCGTTCTCTGCACGTGAACTATGAGGGGAACACCAAAGACAGTCTTGTCTTTGTAATCAGGAACTTTCATCCTCTTCATGAACTTTGGAACTGACCTAGAATTCACAGAAACCAGGTCACGCGAGCCTCTTGGGGCAGCCTGTGGGGAGAGGCTGTGAAAGCAAGCAAGAGGGAAGCCAAGCTTTTGTTGGAACAACCAACAGACACAGGGGGAATTCAACATCTCTCCCTTAATGAATCACATTACATGGAAATACTGTGTGTGTCCCTTGCCTATGTTAGATGTCTAACTATTAAACAGCATGATTCATGTTAGCGGGATGGATTTATGGCTCTGTTTTCAAGTCAAGTGGACAGCCTTCCAGTTTAATTGTGAATGACACTTACTGTCCCCAGTAAGACAGAAGAAATTTAAAAACTATGAGAAGAGGAAATTTAGTTGGGGTTGGGGGAGAAAGGAGGGGAGAGATGATGAAGCACTTCTTGGCTACGTTCTTACTTTTCTAGAACCGGTCGAACTTTTTAAAGGAAATTTTAATACAAGCATATATTGATTTGACTCTGCAATTTATAACTTCCTAAAATATTTTTATAAAGGCACTTTCGATCCTTCTCTATACATAATATATAACATAAGACGATTAATGACATATTTTATATTTTTTCAAATCCATCAACTCATCTAAAATAGGGACTTACTTAAGGTTTCAACACATGCTTTTGTCAGTTCCTTACTATAAAGGTTTACTGCATATTCTTGTTCTTATTTGCCAGTGTGGTAAACGCAGAAATGTAGTTGAAGAATCAAATGCTCTTTGAATGAATCAACGCTCTAAGTGTTGAGCTCTGCCCTGCTCCAGAAGGTACGAGTGACAGCTGTTTCTTTGCAAGCTGCCAGAATTATTTTATGGCCAGTTTATTTTTAATTCCTCTGTTCACTATTAATCACCCTTTGCTGGTCTTTGTTTCCTTCTTGGAGCCTGACTGCTTTCCCTAGAAACTAACAAGAGAGCTACAGATAAAGCAATGCTTCCTGCAGGCGACATCACGTCCCCGCTGCAGCAGCACAGAAGGCAGACAGTAAGGCAGAGCTCCGGCATGGTTTCCAGGAGATCGGAACGAATGGCTTCTTCAGAAATCAGAACTTAAATACTGAAGCTTTGGCAACTGTGTACTTAGCTCTCGAACAAACGATCCCCTCCTAAGTGACCACACTACGCACCACGTCCAGCCGTGTTTATTGGACAGGGAGTACTTCTCCATGATGGCCGTGAGGCGAAGCAGTGAGAAACGCTGGAGCAGGTTCAGCTGGCCGGCTGTCTGGTTGCTGATGTGGGGTGCCGTGGACGGCTGAGGCTGGTGCGAGAGCTGGAAACTATTCCATCGGAGTCGCCTTTACCGGAAAGACCGTCAGAGAAGCCAGTCACAAAGTGGATATGTCATTGGAAAACACAGGATGTTACTAACTTTTAAGTAGCTAATCAAAATAGTTTTCGAGCCAAGAAAATCACAAAGCAAATGGAACAGGAGACGCCAATGTACAGAATGAACATAAGAAACCTTTTTTTTTTTTTTCAAGTCTGATAATGAAAAAGGTCATTCTCTGTTTTGTTGGGAGGTTTTAAATAAGTGACATAATACATTTTATTTGTTTGTTTATTCCTAAATTTGCTCCCAAAGTGTTGAAAGCGGCTGAGACGGTGTATGTGTAAGTGTGTGTGGAGGGAGAGAGAGACGCAGACAGAGAGCTCGAGACGGAAAGTGAGATGTGGAATGTTCCGGAACCGTAGAACATTTCACACTGCCGTCCTGTCTGCATTCTAACTCTCCTTTGCTGTGGAGGTGGAACCTGAAGGTGTTCCATCCAGGCACAGATGAAGACGCACCCCTGAAGTGACAACACATTAGGGAACCCCAAGACACATGTCTGTCTCAACAAGAGCCCAGCAGCAGGTACAGTATTACTGTTTCTACTGCTTTAAGCTCTTCCGGGCCCATTTTTCAAGGGTGCTTCTGAAATGCTCTTTGTAAAACAGCTTTAATGTACCCTGTAATGGGCATTTTTTAAAGCCAAAATAAACTTGTGAAGTATGCACCCTTGAGTCTCAGAAATTTATCATAGGATTAAAAAAAAAAAAAAAGTTTAAAATTTGAGGTGGAGCTGTTTAATTAATACTGCAGCAAGGACACGGGAAGTACCTGGGGCTCCCTTACCAGTGATCCCTGATGGTGCCTAGCATAATGCTTTCAATGTATACTCACCATATATATATATATATATATATATATATATATATATATATATATTTAGTAAAACTGAGATTGAATTAAAGGATAAACACTCAGAGAAATGAATGTGAGTTGACACGGATTCAATCCCCATAATATTTGTCACAAAAGATATACTTGTGTTTGAATAGCCTAATCCCGTGTATCGCCTCAAACAGGGTCAGGCATTTAGTATGTGCTCTTTAAACGTTTCTTAAATAAAGACACCATAATTATTACGAGACGGATTGAAAATCATGCCACCAACCTGTTTGGCCTGGTCAGAGAGGCCCCTACACCAGAATCCCTCCTTTCCCTGACCCCAGTGGCCTCCGACTCATTAAGAGATGCTCTGTCCACATCGCTGGGTGTTGTCCGACCTTCGGAGACTGAGTTGCCTTCGAAATCTAAGGTGATCTGATTAGGCGATGGAAAGGGGCATAATCCAGATTCTGCAACCAGTGCGTCGTGTGTTTGCAGCTCAGGCAAGACGTTCTTTGACCAGTCATCCACTACCTCCTGGAGCCCATTGACGTGGTGCAAGATGTCATCTAAATGAGGGAAGAGGTCATCTTTCTCCAAGTCCAAAAGGTCTCCCGTGCTGGCGTACAAATGGGAGCCCGGGACGTTGTCGTAGATGCTGACTCTACTTGCCCTGTGGCAGGACGCCATGAGTCTGGGCTCCCCGGCACCAGGGCCCTGCTGTCTGCCCAGGGAGATGCTACCGGTCCTCCAGTTAACCCCATTGCTACCGTCTGTGGGCGAGAGGCTCTCGATAGAGAGTGCCTTGGGGAACGTTCCTGGTTTGTGATCCTTGGGAATATGCACTACCAAGTTCTCCTGGGAATGGAACTCGTGTGCGTGGTTCTGGTCGCCTGTGTCCCGCGGTGCTGTCCCGGCCAGCACGTCCAGGTCTTCCAAGTACATGCCCCCGCGCTTGTTGGCCTCCTGGCTTTTCCGTTCCTTGGGGCCGGGCGTGCTCACCCCGCTACCACTATTTAACGACTGGCTGCTTTCCCCGCTCCATTTGCTGGAGCTCAGGAGCCCTCTGGTGCAGGCAGCGGGGGGCGAGCTCTGGAGATCCCCGTTCGGGATGGGGACGCACTGCATGGCCTTGAAGGCCTCTGGCTCTTGTTGCAGCACGGGCCCGCTGATCACCAAGCCCCCGGTCCGCCCCGGCCCCTTATGCCTTCCGTGCGCTCCCTTCCCTCGGAGTGTCTCCATACGTTTCAAAAATGATTTGGCTCTGGTCCTGGTGGGTTTCTCATTCTTTGGGTGGAGGGGGTAGCTGAGAACGTCTCTGGGGGACTGTGGGAGGCTGCCGCTGACGAACGTGGCGTCCAGCATGACTGGGCTGTCGGGGCAGGACTGGCCGGGGCAGTCGAACGGCTCGCGGCCCGCGCTGTGGCTGCCCGGCTGGCCGCGACCGTCACTCCCTCCGCTGCTCTCACTGTGAATGGAGCAGACCTCGGGCTCGCTCAGGTCTGTGAGGACACTTTCACTGCTGGTGGTGTTCCTCATCCTAATGTCTCCCGATGACCCATTCCTGTCTCCTCCGGGGAACAGTGTGTGCAGGTCGTCCACGCGAGACCACCGGCGGCTCGTTCTTTGGAAAGTCCATTTGTTGCTGATGCAGAGATCTTCCTCATCTGAGTCGTCACCCTGAAAAACATTACAGATGACACTCGCTTCCAGGAAGCATGGATGCAGTGGGAAACAGGGTGAGCACAGAGGCACGGTACTCCCCCTCTTTTCCCTTCCTTCCACGCGTGCCCTCTGGCTGTCCCACGGTCCTTCCACCATCTTTCATTGTCCCCCACACCCTCCTCCTCCCTTGTGCCTACAGGATCTCTTCTCAACCTGCTGAGCTTTCTTCCTTTTAATTTTCATAGAGGTTCTGAGTCCTTCCTTCCTCTCTGAGAAGTTTTCCTTGACTGATTACGAAGAGGTGTAATTACCATCTGACTAGACATCTAAATATAAAACACCTGCAGCTCTCTTTTTCAGAAACTTAATCCTGCCATCAAAGGCACCGACTTCTTTCCTGAAACCTCTTCACTGAGCCCCAGGACCATAGTTCCAGCTTCCCTCCTCTTTTTTTTTTAATTTTTAAAAATGTTTTTATTTTTGAGAGAGAGAAAGGGGGGGGGGAGAGTGGGGGAGGGGCAGAGAGAGAGGGAGACACAGAATCTGAAGCAGGGTCCAGGCTCTGAGCTGTAGGCACAGAGTGTGATGTGGGGCTCTAACCCGTGAACCGTTAGATCATGACCTGAGCCGAAGTCGGACACTTAACCGACTGAGCCATCCAGGCGCCCCTCCAGCCTCCCTCTTCTGAACTTCAGAGTTAATCTATCTCAAAAGTAACACTCCTTACCTTAGTCCCCCAAATCTGATTCTTACCATGTATTCCCTGCGCAAATTAATGCCAAAATTATCCACTGAATTCCTCTAAGTAGAAACTTGGGAGCCATTACAGAGATCACTAGTTGAGGAGAGTCCAATCCAGCCGGCTCTGCTTGGCCAGCCTGCTTGTTTTTGATCAACTCTGAATCTAAATGCCTTTTTGCAGGACATGCATTACCAGGCAGCTGAACCCCCAGTGCTCTGCCCTGACTCACACTCTGCACCTCACACACTTCTTTTTCCTGTCTGGGTGCTGCCTGGGTAGAAACCCCCTGAGAGATGAGAGTTTGGGCTCCTTGAGGCCAGAGATGTCCTCGTTTACCTTTGCCAGTCCTTGTGGCCCAGGACAGACCTGGACCTAGGGCAAAAAATAATAATTTCCCTCCAAGATGAGTGGATTCATCAGCTTCTTCCCCCTCCTCATCCTGCATGTTAATAAGACCCAACTCTGAAATGACTTTCAAATCCGTTCCCTCCTTCACATCTTCCCTCTCACTCCCTTTGTGTAGGCCCTTGGCACCTCTGTCTGGGTCCGTTACAGTAAAAGCCTGGCTAGAATCCTTGTCTCCAGCGTCTTTCCCATCTAAACAGCTTTCCACAGTGTAATCCAAATATGATCATGTAATTTTCCAGCTTCAAAGCCTTCAGCTTCCCTTGGCCTTCCTAGAAGTCTTTAGCATGGCCATTCAAAGCCCTTTCAACCGGCCTGCAGTGTACTGTTCTTGCCTCACTTTAGTTGTGCCTCCCAGTTTCCCCGCTCCCTGGCCCATTCTCTTCAAAGCCTTCCCTCACCGCTCCAAGGCAATGACTACTTCCCGCCCAGAGCTCCTACAGCATTTGGGTTAGATCTGTGTTGTAGCACTTACTCTAATGAGAACTTGAGCTCATGCTGCTCGAATCCACTCTCAGTCGTTAGAGGTAAGCTCATCAAGAGAAGGGCTTGTGTATCTGTGTCTTAATCATATTTATAACCTCTCCAACGTCAAGCACATAGTAACTGCTCAATACTGTTTTGTTATCTGTATTAAATTTATTTTACTTTGACATCTGGTTCTAAGACTTGGTTCCAAATTCTAGTAGTACCAGTTAAGAGTTTAGGTGATTGCTTGCAAATTGCTTCTTCTCTCCAGTTTCCATCAACTCATGAAATGGTACTAAAAACAGGTTCTGCCTCATGGGTTTGCTAAGGGAGCTAAATGAAATAATGCATTTAGTAGGCCCTCATTGAGGAGTATTTGTTATTTTCCAGTGTTGGCTAAATTGCTTATCTACTTATTGTCCATCTAAGAAGATTGCTTACCTATCTTTTTACATATCTAATGTCTACTTTAACCCCCCTTAACTTTGCGATATATTCTCCTTTCAAGAAAAAGTAAATAGATGCTCAGGCAATAAATATTGCCATCTCCCTATTCTCACTTATTTCTTGAAAATCTAGATTCACATGGGCTGGACTAACTGACAAATTTGAACATTCACGTACAGCGGTTACATTCACATACGGTAGAAGGTGGAAGAAAGTAAAAACTAAGGTACTAATGGAGAATTCCATTGCTTTGGGATCACAGTGGGAAATTAGCTTTGAGTTTAAAAAAAGTTATATAAAGCTTTGGCAAAAGAGTTTAAAAAGATGTACACGTAGGAAAAAAGGAAAGGGTCTCAGGTGATGAATCAAAGTTATACTTTCTTTATAGCATTTTAGAGTTCTCTTTTTCTGTGATTGATACACAGTAAGACATGACATTTGAGAGCCACTTATGTATCAGGCACCATAGGGGTTGAAGGGTGAGCTCACTGGATTTTCAGATCACATTTCAGGAAGCTAGTGAAAAGAAGCTGATATTAAGTTAGCATTCTGAAAAAGCCCTTTCAGCAAATACGTTTTGAGAAGGCAAAGAAAGGATATATTTTTAAAGAAAATGTATATATTTTAAATAGAAATTACGATATTTAGCGTGGGCTCCAATGATGTCTCTCAAGTTAGCCCAAACTCGGTTACTGATGCTGGAAAACCACATACGAGTTGGATAAGGATTCCTTTATTTTGGTCAAGAAAAGATGCCAAGCTGGGCACTGTGGACTGGCAATGGAAAGCTTGCCCCCGTCTGCTAGACTCTAAGGGTTTATTATACTAGCTTTGGGCAACAGGAGGGTATTTACAATCCAACCAAGGCATGTGAAAAAGTGGTGAACTCCTGGAAAACACGGCCAGCAGTTCAGGGAAATTTTGCAGTATTTAGATCTTTTGAACCCAAACAAACAAATGAAAACCAAAGCAAAAAAACAAACAAAACAAAGAAAAAAGAAAAAAAAAAAAAACACCCATTCTCCTTTAGCATCCTGTGCATATGATTATCATAGTATGTCCCAAAGGGCAGTGACATGATTCTGTCTGGTTTTTCCACCAGGGCAGAATCTTTCAACCTATTGATAGTGACCTACAATAAGAAACTTTCCATCACAACTTAAGGCACACACATGTTACAATAAACAAACATACAAACGAATAAATAACCAAGCTCATGATATAAATATTATCCTTGTTTTTACTCATATTTTATAATCTAGTTTAGTCTATTTTTCTTAATATTGTCTGTTACCCACCAAAATTGTTTCACAGCTCACCAACGTGTCGTGACTGACAATATGAAAAACACACTGTACTAGAGTTTAAGTTTTTTTTTTTTTTTCTAAACACTCAGGGCCCAGCAGACTTAACGTGCATACAGCCGACTCTCCAGTAATTGTGGACGTGTACTGATTAAGAGATATTGAGATCTCCTCTGTTTGATAATTTTTTTTGAGGCTTAAAAACAAATAGCTTGATTATTTAGGAATGCAAAATGGAAATCTCTAGGAGTCAGATGTATTTATGAGAAAAAGACACACCAGACAAACCTTAATCTCCCATCTCAATGGTTTAGTATACCATGGAAATACAGACACAGAGTGTCTGGATTTCAGCAAAAGAACTGACAAGAGATTCTCACGATATCGTTGTGACCAAGATGGCTAACCGTGTTGGATGCTATAGAGAGTTCTTTTGGTAACTGGTTGAGTAGTTCACACCAAAGAGTGTGGTCAAAAGGCTGAATGCAACTACAGGAGAGCTCTCTGGAGGATGCCTCAAAGTTATGTCAATTTTAAGAATAACTTGAATGAGCCAGGAGAACTCATGTTAGGTAATTCACTAAGTAATGTTGACCAAGGTACCCTTTTTGAGAGTCAATTATCTCAGTTGTAAATGGGACTAATAGTAATATAAATCCAGCATGATTTGTCAACACAGCCAAAGGAGATTATATGTGAAAATGCCACGTAAACCTTAAAGTACAATGTAAAGCTACTTATTGTTGTTAGAGACTGGTGATATCAGGATGTATAAAGACCTTAACAGAACTGAATGGCGGCCTCTTAATGAGATAAAATTTCATGAAGTAAAAATAAATTAAATAAATAAACAAACCAAAAACCCTACGTCACTCACCATAGACAGTTTGAGAAACTGTTCAAGATTGAGCAGAGGTCAGAAAACTTTCTGTAAAGGGTCAGATAGTAAATATTATAGGTTTCTGGGCCATGCGATCCCTGTCATACTTGGTCAACTCTATTAGAGCCAGAAGAATGAGTGCTCTAATGCAAGTTTCACTTTGTTTGCAAAAACAGGAACAGTGGTTTGCGGACCCCCAGTCTAGAGGATTGAGCGCTGATGGGCTGCTGTGTGAAAAGTGAGCCCTCAGTGCTTCTGCAGAGAAAAGAGCTAGAACCCAATGGGCGAGAGTTTACATCAAATCCGCTTTCGGCTTACTGTATGGAAGACTTCCAGTAATTAGAAAGAAAATAAATTGCCCTGCAGTGCAGCAAACTCATCGTGGCTAGATGCTCACAGGCAGAGGCTGAGTGGGCTATGAGCAAGGCTCTCGGAAGTAAATCCTGTAGTGGATGAGAGGCTGGAGGAGATGACGGAACATCCCTTCCAACTCAAAGATCTAATGGCTCTAGGATATGCACCTGCAATTATCTTCAATTTGAGACTGTAATACTCTCCAGTCAAGCGAATGCTGGAATACGACGTAATTTTTTTCTCTTTTGACTCTGCTGTTTGGAGCTAGTGGGAAGCATCTAATTTGGAGGGAGAGACTGGGGTGTGTGTGAAAAGCAGAGGGGGTGGAGGGGAGAGGAGACCGGGCCCCTGGACAACAGCTGCAGCTCCTTTGAAATGCTGATAGCATCCAGGCCCCGAGATGCTGGCTGCAAGGTGGCAATTAGTCATGGTTTCTGAGTTGCTTTCCACCTTTGGTCATGATTCAGAGAGCTTTATTAAAACTATAACTTTAACCAGAACCATCTGAAGCCAGCCTTTCTCTCTTGGGAAATCGTAGGGAAGAGCCTTGTGAGCATATATGTCTGTCTCTTTCCTCATTTAACAGACAGCCTACTGGAGTCTTTGGTCTCGACTTTAACTTTGAATGAAAGTCATATCACATAAACACTAACCAATGGGGAGTTTTAAGGTCATCGTGAAGCAAGCGTGAATTTTGTAGGTAATGATGAAGAAGAAACACTTTTTCTGAGAACAAGTAGCTCTGTGTGGGCCTTGGAGTTTTTAATTTAGATGAAATGCTGATATTTTGGCTTTTCCGAAAAATGGGAACATTCTGAGTTGAAATTATATATTCCTCAGAGACAAATGCCAAACAGACATTGCAAAAGAAAGGTGTTTCTTTTCTTTTTAATTTTTTTATTTTAATGGCATTTGGCCAGATCTTTACCCTGGAAACAGGAGCCCACACAGGTCCACAGCTGCAAGAGGCAGCTAATCCACGGTTACATAGAAATTTAGAAGTGTATCTTCCATTCAGGTTAACGGGAGCTGAGTGGTGGAGTCCACCTGTTCAGAAGCTGGAATGTACCCTTTGCAGGGCTGCAGGGGAAGGAGCCTGAAGCCAGAGGCAGGGGAGCTGCTGGTGTCCTCAGGGTCTCCAGAAATGCCTCCCGCCTGGGTTTTAGTAAGTGTCTCAGTGAGGTGTGTGGCCGAGAATGAGAATACTGTTCTCTACCTGACTCTCACAGAGACAGGGAAGGTTACCTTGAATCTCTGATAAATCACTTTTCTCTCCCACAAAGAGAAAATCTTGCGCTACTATCTTGAGAGGGGGAGGCAGGTGTGATTTCATTTCTCCTGGGGCTTTACAAGTAGCCATTTGTTGTCCAAGAAAGGCGTGCGCCCAAGTAAGTATGAATGAGGCTTCACCATCCTCATCTGTTTCTATACTTGTTTTTCTTTCTTGGGTGAACCCATCAAACTCTTCAGAATTTAAAAAACAAAATCCAATGAGAAGGAAATGCAAAGCAGAGCAAGGACATTCACTGTGAGAGACCCAGAGATGCATTTCTACAAGGACATTAAATAAATCATGGACTTCTGTACAGATGGCAAGAAACATCCCTCTTCTAAAAACAACAATAAAAATGCATTATAATTGTATGTATTGCAGAGGAAACTCTTCCAGGCCTCAGGCCAAGTGCCAGAAGTCCCTTCAGACTCCAGTACATTTCTGAATTCTGTGTTATTTTTTTTTTTTTTTATTTAATGTTTATTTATTTTTGGGAGAGAGAGACAGAGCGTGAGCGGGGGAGGGGCAGAGACAGAGAGGAAGACATAGTATCCGGAGCAGGCTCCGAGCTGTCAGCACAGAGCCCGATGCGGGGCTCCAACCCTCGAACCGTGAGAACATGACCTGAGCCAAAGTCTGACACTTAACTGACTGAGCCACCCTGGTGCCCCCTTTGTGTTATTTTTTTAAAGTTTTTTTTTTTAATGTTTATTTATTTATTTTGATGGACAGAGAGAGAGAGAGAGAGAGAGAGACAGAGAGACCAGGAGAGGGGCAGAGAGAGGGAGAGAAAGAATCCCTAGCACTTGCAGTGCAGAGCCTGACTCGGGGCTCGAACTCATGAACTGCGAGACCATGACCTGAGCCAACATCAAGAGTCAGATGCTTGGCTAACTGAGCCAGCCAGGAGCCCCTGTGAATTCTTTGAAAGGCAAGGAGGGGCATTTTGGTGCCAGAGTATCTGGGGTCAAACCTTGCTATTTCTGCGTGACTTTGAGCAAGTTACTCCCTGTGCATCCGTGACTCGGAGTACACGGGGAGGGACAGCGCCCGGCACAGAGCATGCTCTGTGTGGGTGTTTGCTGCCCACACAAACTGCTAGGTGAGCACATGTAGCCCTTTCATTGATCCCAAAGGGAGAAAGAACCACTGGGGCTATGGACACTTAGGCAATTTGGGGATGATATTCTACAGAATGAATCATGTCTGGGCCTCTGCAGATGAGAGGTAAGGATTATATTTTTATTTCTTAGATTGCCTAAAATGGGGACATACCTAGAGGAAATGCTGCTGGTTGTCTTTTTCTTCCGACTAAACGAATTCCGAAGTTGACTGCAGTGTCACATGGTGCTTCTTCTCAAGTTTCACTTTCTACGTTTGATCATTTGACCTAGTCCTAGCTTGTATTTATGTATGTATTTATATTTTTTTGGTGCAGTAAAATAAAGGGTGAGCCTATGACTTGTGGAAGGGGCAGATCACAGGAATGCACACCCCCACACGGTCTCCTGCATAACTGCTTAGACCACAGCCCCAGATGCTGGTCATTATTGAGATTCACAAGGTGGTGAAGACCACATGTTGAAATTATTTATTTGAGAAGTCAGGCCATGTCTTCTCAATTTACTGAGTGCAAAGCCATATTTTATTTCAGTGCATGCATTTGTGAGGCCTCTAGCTGAGCAGGGGCTGTAAGGGTAAGGGCCGCTACATCCAACGTGAGGAATAAATTAAGAATGTCAGAATACTGAAGTGACCCATTTACAGAGGAACTTTTGTGAAGGTAACACACAACCAGCCCAACAAATGTTATCCCGGCCGATCTCACATGTGGGTTTTTGAAAAGCTGGTGATAGGGTGAGAATCTGATCACTCCACTTGGCTGAAAACAAATCATGTCATTAGTTTTTGTCTCTTGTAATACACTGCAGCTACACAGATCTGTCTAGGAAGCCGTATGGATCAGCCATGCTTTAGACACATAGGCGTGGCTGTGTTAGGTTAATAAGAACCATGTGTTACGACCAAAACAACATCTGATGCTCACGCTTCAGATCGTGTGTATGCTTTTCAAGGGGTCTATTCAGCCAGACAGCTGTTGGGACGCTTATTTCCACATTTTTAATTTGTCTTTGGCCTAGACAAATTGCTCATATTTTAATATTTCTCTGGATATTGTTTTTCACCATTTTACCTCATTAGCTTAAATCTTTGGTTTCTAACTCAAACTCCAAACTGTTTTTAAGGTGAGGTCAACCAAAATTCATTTGCTTTTTTTTTTTTTTCCTTTGGGTGCTATTTTAGAATAGAAATTCAAATTCAAGTTATTTTTTAAAGATCAGGTTACTCAAGAGTGACTTAAAATCCATTGGATTTAATGATTTCTCTGGGTAGATCAGGATAAATAGCACTTTCTTTCGACTCAAAGATGTTTTCTCTGCTTCTTCAAAATATACTGTGGCTTGACTTGTTACATATTGGAGATGTGAAATGAAAAAAGTAGTCAACGATCTTATTTTGAATTTCCCAAGAGGATCAATTCACTGAGGGATAGGGAGGGTTTTCAGCGACAGTGGTTATTAGGAGCCTTGATTTTGGAGTCAGGCATGCCTGAGTTTGAAACTCCGTTCTCCCGCTGGCTTAAAGATCATGAGCAAATGACAACCCGTTCAAGTTTTATTTCCTTTGTCTAGAAAACAGAGATCCTACCTCAATGGATTCAATGAGATCACGTATGGCAAGCACATAACATAGCTCCTCGAAAACAGTAAGTGCTCAATAAAGTACAGCTTTATTTCAGAACTGAAGTGTCCAGTCTCATTCCTACAGAGGGAATAGCACATGCTAGTCGTAGAACATGGAGGGAGCATAGTGACTCTTAAAACTGAACGAAATTCCTTGTGAGCAGAGAGAAGTGTAAGTGGGAGGGATGGTATAGAGGAGGCAGGCCCCGCATCTTGTTGCCACACTCCACACGACCCCTCACCGATTATGAAATGAACCTGCCTGCGGATGAGCACATCTTCCAGGGTACTTGGAAATAAAATGCTATGGAACAGGATGAAGCAAAAGACATTTGGCACGGGCCCACGGGTTCTTTTCTGCATTCGCTTAATCTATGCATCACTGTGGAGTACTTGAGACTGATGGGGAGTGGACACTTACGACTAAAGAAACTTCTAAAAGATGACCACAGAGAAGGCATTTTATATCTTTCAGCAAAACTCTTTGATCAAAATGAAAACAAAGTGAAATGGTGAAACAAATGGACCTCAGCCTGGATTTATAATGGGACTTATTTATGATGGTTATGATGAGCTGGGATATTTGGAAAACAAACATAGATGGTCGGGCATTTCAGAATTTTGCTTGGGTTCCTGTTGTTTTTAATCCATGAATGCAAACTTCTTTTGTTAACATAAACCATGATCTTAGTAAGGTGTAGACACCTACCTTTTTCCTTTGGAAGTTCACATCAAGTTTCATTGAGGCACACTTGTTCAATGTATGCAGTCGTCTGAAAAGAAAGAAAAAGGTGGTGATTGCTACCACTAATAAGCCTAAATTTTCTTTTCAGATTGATTCTCATTTATTGCCAATGAAGTTGAAAGTGTAGAAATGAAAAGTTATGTCCCTACAAAGTACTGTACCCACTCAAGGTATGCTATGCAAAGCGTCCCGTTGGCTTTCCAGCCTACCAGTCCCTACCCATCCCCTAATCTAAACCCAGCCTTTTCCTGGCTTCCCTCTCCTTTCCTGGAATGCATGAACAGTCATCTTAGCCCTGCTTTCACCAGCCCCTCCATTCATTTGCCACCGCGATCATGCTAGTCCCCAAATTCAGATCAACTTAACCATCTGTCCTCTCCCCTACTCTTGGGCTATTGGGTATAAATGGCAAGATAACTCAGTGCTGAATTATATATATGGTAGACTAAATTGTGTCCCCACCCAAACTCGTATGCTGAAACCCTAACCCCCAATGTTATTGTATGTGGAGTAAGAAGTAATTGAGGTTAAATGAGGTCACAGGAAAGAGCTCTGATCCAACAGAATTGGTTCCTTACAAGGGGAGACACCAGAGAGCTCGTGCTCTCTCAATGTGCCATGTGAGAACACAGTGAGAAGGTGGCTGTCTGCTAGTCAGAAAGAGTGTGCTTACCAGGGACCAAGCCCTGCTGGCACCTTGATCTTGGACTTTCCAGCCTCCAGCACTGTGCGAAAATAAATGTCTGTTGTTTAAGACACTCAGTCTGTGGTATTTTGTTATGGCAGACCGGGCTGACGAATAAATACATTTTGATTTTCATCCTCAGCTGGGCTCTGAAAATTGCTACTCAGCATTCCTTTCATTTTTTTGTCTGGTTGGCTCCCAATCTCAGATCATGAAAAATATCCCAGTCCCACAACAGAGAACTTAGCCACTGCTGCCAATGAGAAAATATAGCTGAACATAAGCTATCAGACATAAATTCTTTTAATAATCCTTTCCTTCATCATAAAAAAAATGATGTTCCTCTTCTTTTTCAAAGCTAACCCTTTCATCTTGTTTTTTATTTCAACATCCACCACTTCTTCTGGGACCTTGATACCTCATTTATTCCCTCACCTCAGCAAATTCTCTCGACTGCTTTCTTCTTTTTAAGCTTATCCCTGTCTTGAACAAATTGACTAACCAATTAGTTAGCTACCTAAATCACCATAATCACACAAACAATTTTCCCCTCAATCCTAATCTTTCCATCAAGCAACTGTACTAACCTACCCCAATATTCCCTTCCTTACACTACTCAACTGCCCGAGGACAGTCTCAATATTCATTCACTCTTCAATCCATTACAATGTAATTTCCTGAAATGCTCTTGCAAATACCTTTACTAGTTTACTTTATCTGATTACACTTTAAAAATCATACTTATTGAATGCATATGGTTTGAAGAGTCACACATTACCCCTCCTGTCCTTTTTCATCTATGCCTCTTTGGGGGCAACTCTTCGCCCATTTCTTTTGTTGGCGTTTACCTCTAACAACATGTTTATGCTGTTACTTCTTGATTTTTCAGTACAAATCATTATTTATAGACTTTATTCTCTGCATGATGATTTTTTTTTTTTTTACTACCTGTCTCCATCCCTCACCTACCCCCCATTCGTACACTGTATCTTTTATAATTATAGTTATGTCATAATTTCAGTTTTTGGATAAATCAGTATTCAGTTTTATTATATTTATTATTGACCATGTAAATGCTGTTCACATGTATATCACACTCTGATTATTTTGTCTTCCATTCTCAACTTTTCATTATCCTAGGAGTTAATAAGTGTCTTGTTTATTTGTTTCCTTAGTTTTCAATGTATTTATCCCTAATTTCAAACTCAAATACTTCCTCAGCTATCTAACTCCCTAAGTGTGTTACTCTAGTAATCTAATTTCCTTGGTGACGTCTCTCTCAGAGCCTTCTTACCTGTTCTAGTTGGGGGTTTGCTGCCCTTGTTTTTATTTTATTTTATTTTATTTTATTTTATTTTATTTTACTATCATGGGCTGAACAGATTTCTCAGCACTCAGATTCTCAGATTTTTCTTGAGTGTGTTTTCTAATATGCTGAGGCTGAGCTACAAAAGAGGCCTGAGAACCTCAATATTTAGAACATAAATATCACTGTCACTGAAGTTCCCATTTTCACTTGAGTGCCTCACCTTCAACTATGTCTATGTCTATGTCTATGTTCCCCCAGCCTAGGGAACTTCTGTTGTAGCCTCTCTAGGCAATCAACTTCTAGTTTTGGGCTGATGGTGGGGAAGAAAAGTCACCTAGATATAAACTGGGGGAGTAAATCCAGGGCTCTATCTACTTTAAAACAGAATTTCAAACAACTGTCTTCTTTTTAGCCTCCCTTAAATGTCAATCCCCATTTTTGAGCTTTTTAGGATTATTGTAGTACAGACTGAATTTATGACTTATTTCACTGACCATTTAGCTTTTATTTCTTGGGCTTGCCAAGTTCTCTACTACATCATTTCTGTTTTTCTGCTTTGAAAATTTTATAGTTGTGGTGTCTCTCTTTGTATGGACATCTGCTTTTGTAAAGGAATGCCTCTCTAAATCAGTGGGAATTTAGATAGCAAGAAAATTCAGGTGTTCAATCTCCTATCTTTGATGACTCCTTTTGTATTCTGACTGCTCTGGCTTTAAATTTTCAGCTCAATGAGTTTTGGCAATTTTAACTACCCTCAAACAAGGTAAAGAACATTTTTGCACATAGGAACGTTCTCTTGTGCTCCTTTACCATCAATTCTCTCCTCACCACCACATCCCCTCCTACCTCCCTCAGGGTCATCTTCTTTCTGATTTCTATCACTCATAGACTGATTTTGCCGATCCTTGGTTATCATATAAATGGAATCATATGGTATGTAGTTTTGTGTGTCTGGCTTTTTTTTTTTTTTTCACTCAACACAATATTTTTGAGATTGATCCATTTTATGGAGTATAGCAGTAATCATTCCTTTTAATGGCAGAGTAGTTTTCCATGGTATAAAGACATACAATTGGTTTATCTACTCTTTTGCTGGTGGATATTTAGGCTATTTCCAGTTGTGACTAATGCTTTTTAATCACCAAATTCCATATCTTCTTTTTAGCAAAGACCTGTTTGTAGTAATGGGCAATAATCCCCACTCTCCATTCCTTGAAACTTTTCTCTTTGGCATTTAAGATTATGAGTTCCCTCATCTCTCTAAACACTATCTCCTTCCTGTCACCAAGTAGTACCTGCCCCTTAACTATTAATATTTTTTAGGATTCAGACTATAGTCATTGCTCTTTTTATTCTGCATGAATATACTGAAATATATTATCCCATCAAATAGACTCTGATGATGTCCAATCTTCTTTCTCTAACCCAGATACCTCCCTTGAGCCCCAGAGTCACGTTTCTAACTACTCATTAATCTCACCCATTTGTGGGGTTCTGCTGACCCTTCAAACTCAACTTTCAAAACTGAGCTCATCGTATTCTCTTCCAAACTTGTTTCTGATACTTACTGTCTTATCTTGATTAAGAGCATCACCAAGTAGGCCAGCCAAATGGAGTCATCTTGACACTTTTCTTCTTTAAGGTCTGTATTCATTTGATTACCAAGTCCTGTCAATTACATCTCTGTGGTATTTTTGAAATCTTGCCTCTTCTTTGGCCCTATTTTGGTGCCTTCTCATCTTTTACCTAAGTCAGGCAATAGCCTCTTAATTGGTTTCACTACCAATTCAAATGCTTTACATTAAAACCAGTTCTATTTCTCAACTTTTTCTCATGTCACTCATTTATTTAAAAATATCTGATGACTCCCCTTATTTTCAGCCATCTCCAGTTTACCCACTGACTACACATTCATTAGTGTCAAATATAATAAGCAACCCTGGATTAGAAACTGATCATTTAGTCTGAAGCTATCTTTAGCATGGGCTTGGCCTTTGCTCTTATAACTGACAGCCTATCTTTTTGGTCAGTTCCACATGTGTCCATTGCTGCCTAAGACCTAAGAGTGGTATGTAAGGTAAATTTTATATATACATTCTCATTTGGATATATAATGAGGTACAGAAGAGCTTCAATAAGTCGATGTTGCTCATCTGGCAGCTCTGTAACAGGTTTGTTTAGGTAAGGATTGCTTGTCATTTACAAAATTTACTTTTCTAACAAACTGCTCTTCCATCATAGGTTGGAATCACAAACAAACATTTTTATTCTGTGCAAAAGTTTTTGATCTCCTACATACACAAAAGCCATCAAAGGGCTCATCCTTTATATGTCACGTGCTTGAATATGCTTTCCACTTTTTGACACAAACAAGAGGTCAATTTGTTATTTTTCTAAAGCTGGAGACTCAAACAAACTAGATTTGACTACCTAGATTTGGGTCCTTTTATCTCCCCTGAACCCAGATATTTGCCTGCACTTTAAGAGTTGCTCCTCTTCTTGGAAAAAAAATATTTGTAAAACCTGTATCTTGTAAAGGACTTGTGCCCAGAATACATAAGAGCTCCACAATAAATTCCATAATAGGTCAAACAATCTTGAGTTTTTAAACATGCAAAATATTTGAACATACAGTTTGTTTTTTAAATGTTTATTTTTGAGAGAGAGAGAGAGAGTGAACAAGCAGGGAGGGACAGAGAGAGGGAGACACAGAATCTGAAGCAGGCTCCCGGTTCCAAGCTGTCAGCACAGAGCCTGATGTGAAGCCCGATGAGGGGCTCAAACTCACAAACTGTGAGATCATGACCTGAGCCGAAGTCAGATGCTTAACCAACTGAGCTACCCAGATGCCTCTGAACATACAGTTCTAAAAGAAGATATTCAAATGGCAAATAAGCACATGAAAAGATGCTTAGTGGTCATGGGAGAAATGCAAATTAAAATAATAAGACACACTGGAATGCCTAAATTAAAAACACTGTCAACACTAAGTTTTAGCAAAGACATAGAACCACTGGAACTTCCAAAAGGATACAGCCTCCTTGGAAAACAATTTGGTAATATCTTACTAAATTAAACATATTCTTAGAATATGACCCAGCAATTCTACTCTTAGTTATACCCAAGATAAAATAAATCGTACACCCATACAAAGACCTGTACTTGAATGTTCACAGCAAATTTATTCAGACAATAGCCCCAAAGTGGAAATAACACAAAGGTCCCTTAACTGACAAATGGAAATAAAAACTGTGGTATACACATATAAAGAAATATTCAAAAATACAAAGGCACTAACAACTGATACATGCAACAAAATGGATGAGTCTCAGAGGCATTATGTTAAGTAAAAGAAGCCAGACACAAAGAGCACACGCTATATAATTGCATTTATACAAAATTTTAGAGAAGGTAGAACTGCAGTGACAGAAAACAGTTCAGTGGTTGCCAAATGTCAGCAACAGAGAACTTTTTGAGATAATGGAAATGTCCTATATCATGATTGTGGTGAATGTCACATAACTGTATACATTTGACAAAATTCAACAAATCGTAGGTTTTAAGTTGGTGAATTTTCTTGAATGTAAATTACACTTTTAATAAAGCTAAATAAAAAACACTGCAAGTGAGTGACATCGGTGGGAATGGTGGAATAAAAGTCTTCAATGCTCTGTTCCTCTATAAAAGTAAGAAGAATATTGGCAATAACTGTCAAAATCAACTTTTTAAGAACTCTGGAAAGCAATAAAGGCTTGCAACCATCCAAGTACTGTCTATTTAAGAAAAGTGGTTGAATCTACGTGGGAACAGGGAGATTTGAAGCATCTGACCTTGCCCTATTCTCATGTTTCTTTCCTCAGCTCTGCAAAAGCTTTGAAAAACAACAGCATCACAATCAGGGTACCTATGAAAACTGGCAGCCTAGCAGCCACTGGAGAGGGCAGAATGGTCTTGGCTCCCCAAAAGCTTCATTATTAAAGAACTGTCATTATCTGAGCTGCCTGGAAACTGCCTGAATGGCCCCCATTCACAGGGCTTATCTTCATTTAACCTGACTCTGAGCTCATCACTGAGAACAGTTTCCCCCCCAGGGTGTTTGTCAAAAACAATCAGCAGCAATTATTTAACATCATAGCTGCCTGAACTGCTGATAACATTTGGGCTAAACAAGATGTGAACCAAAATGAACGAAAAGGATAGCTGCAAGAATGAGATGTCCATAGGGGACTTAGAAAAGTTCTAACATATTCTTAGGAATCTAGAAGGCCAAGCACATATGAAGAACTGTGTGCATACCCAGAAAAGGCATAACAAAGTCCTAATTTCTCACCTCCGCTCGGCATTGTTGATCTGCACAAGCAGGAAATGAAGGCTAAGGCAGAATTATCAGCTTCCTCCTGGAACATTGAAACCATAGCCCAATATGCACAAAGAGCCCTTGATAAAGGCTGGGAGACATACTGGTTCAAGGCATTTAAGGACAGTCCTGTTCAATCATTTGCTGACCGCTAAGCTAACCAAGTGGAGACTTCAGTGGTAATATATAGCAAAGTATTCAGACTTCAGAGAATTAGCTGAGGAAAGCCACTGAACTATAGCCACAACAAGGGAAGTCACTAAACCATAGCCACAGCAACAAACCTTGGGGAGAGGAGATCTGATTTTGAGAGTTGCCACATTATAGTGTTCAAAATTTCTGGTATTAAACAAAAAATAACAAGACAACACACAGATTCTAAAGTTTAGATGGAGAGGCAAAAGACCCAGAATAGCCAACACAATATTGAAGCAGAAGAACAAAGTTGGAGGGCTGATACTACCCAACTTCAAGACTTACTATAAAGCTAAAGTAATCAATACAGTACGATATTGGTAAAAGAATAGAAAAATGGATCCATGGAACAGCATAGAGAGCCTAGAAATAGACCAACACAAGTATGGTCAACTGATCTGTGACAAAGGAACAAAAGTAATATAATAGAGAACTGATAGCCTTTCAACAAATTTTGTTGCAACAACTGAACACACACACACCACACACACACACACACAAACACAAATCCATCTAGACACAGACCTTCTACTGATAGCCTTTCAACAATTTTTTTGCAACAACTGAACACACACACACACACACACACACAAACACACACACAACACAAATCCATCTAGACACAGACCTTCTACCCATCACAAAAATTAACTCAAAATGAATCACAGACTTAAATGTAAACACAAAATTATAAGATCCCTGGAAGATAACATAGAAGGAAATCTAAATGACTTGAGGTTTGGTGATAACTTTTTAGATACAACACCAAAGACATGATCTATAAAATAAATAACTGATAAACTGGACTTCATTACAATTAAAAACTTCTGAGAAAGCCATTGTTGAGTGTATGAGAAGATAAGTTATAGACTTGGAGAAAACATTTGCAAAAAACATATCTGATAAAGGACTATTGTCTAAAATATACAAAGAACTCTTAAAACTTTAATAAGAAAACAATCAACCCAATTAAAAAATAGGCAAACAGTCTGAACAGACACTTCTCCAAACAAGACACACAGATGGCAAATTAGCACATAAAAAGATGCTTAACATCATGCATCATTAGAGAATTGCAAATTAAAATAACCATGAGATAACACCATACACTTATTAGAATGACAAAATTATAAAACATTGACGACACAAAATGCTGACAAGAATGTGAAGCAACAGGAATGCTCACTCACTGCGGTTGGGGATGCAAAATGGTACAGCACTTTGGAAGACAGTCTGACAGTTTCTTACTGCCAAACATACCCATACCATAGGACTGAGCAATCACACTCTGGTATTTTACCCAAATGAGTTGAAAACTTATGTACATATAAAAACCTGCACAGGAATGTTTATAGCAGACTTATTCATAACTGCAAAAACCTGGAAGCAACCAAGAAGTCCTTCAGTAGGTGAACGGATAAATCAACTGTGATATATCCAGACAATGGACTATTATTCAGTGTTAAAAGAAACTGAGCCATCAATCCATGAAAAGACATGGAGGGACCTTAAATGCATACTACCAAGTGAAAGAAGCCAATCTGTGAAGTCTACGTACTGTGTGATTCCAACTATATGACAATCTGGAAAAGACAAAACTATGGGTACATGAAAAAGATGAGTGGTTGCTAGGAGTTAGGAGGGAGGGCTGAACAGTCAGAGCATAAGGGATTTTCAGGCTGTGAAAATATTTCGTGTGGTACTATAATGGTGGATACAAATCATTATACATTTGTCAAAACCCACAGAATGTGTAAGACCAAGAGTGAACCCTAGTGCAAATTATGGACTTGGGGTGATGATGATGTGTAGGTCCCACACTCTGTGTGGGATGGTGATCATGGAAGAGGCTGAGTATGTGCAGGTACAGGGGTGTACAGGAACTCTCTGTACTCTGTCTTCCATTTTTTCTGTGACTCTAAAATGGCTCTTTTAAAAAGTCTATTTTTTAAAGACATAGTTTTTGTTAGATTCATTTAACGATAATTTTATTTATCTGCCTTTGAAATTACCAACGTAAAGTGATCTCCATTTCCTTTGCTCTCCATCCACTTGCTCATTGGTTCTCAATCCTATCTACAAAAGTATCATCATTGAAGACCTCTTAGAAATCCTGGATACAATTTCAAATATCATACCCACAACCATTCAACTCTTCCTTTGAAAATGTGTGTGTATATCAAATCAGCATGTTGTGCACTTTATATATTCTATAATTTTATTTGTCAAATATGCCTCAACAATGCTGGGGAAGAAAAACACAACTGATTTGTTACGATGAAAAAAAAAGACACAAGGAGAGAAAACACTCTTTATGGTGGTCTGAAAGTAGGCAGACAGTTCCAGCACGGTGCAGCATCAGCCTGTGATTTATTTTGCACAAGGTAAAAGAAACTGGCTAGACTCTGCAAGAATACAAAACGGATGAAACACATATCCTCGAGAGATGTGAATGCCTCTTTAGGGACTGGCCGCCTCAGGTAAAAGAACATGTCACATAACAGAAGTATCCAGAGCACTTTATCAAAACCCCTGTGAAATTCTGCTATGAATGAAGCCCATCTTTGTTCAGGACATGTATTTAGCATCGGTATTTGTCTACCTCTAACTTCATGGTAAGTAACATAAAACCCTTCAGATAATCTGAGTTGGTCTAGCAGCGGTTTCCTAAAAAACTATTCCTGCAGGAGTAACAATCTTGATTATAAAATTTATTTTATCGGCTGCATGCACAGTGGGTCTTCTCTGGGTTAGAGCCTCTTTTGAGGCACGAACCATAATTTATTCATCTAATCTGAATTAGGCCTTGCAGGAAATTTTACACACGATCGTTTCAGTAGGTTTTTCTTTCTTTCTTTTTTTTTCCTTAAAGTTTTATTTTATTTATTTATTTATTTATTTATTTATTTAAATGTTTTTATTTATTTTTGAGACAGAGAGAGACAGAGCATGAGCAGGGGAGGGGCAGAGAGAGGGAGACACAGAATCCGAAGCAGGCTCCAGGCTCCGAGCTGTCAGCACAGACCCCGACGCGGGGCTTGAACTCACGAGCCGTGAGACCATGACCTGCGCTGAAGTTGGAAGCTTCACTGACTGAGCCACCCAGGCGCCCCAGTAGGTTTTTCTTTCTTAACTGAACATACTTTGTTTATATAGGTCCAATCAGTGATTGATTTTAAGTAGTCGCAACAGCCTGTGCAGAGTCAGAATAACAGAATTATTCTTCCACACTGAATACGACAGGCTAAGGACTGCATCTTATTGGCATCCCTAATGCCTAGCACAGGTGCTGGCTCAGGGCAAATCTACTCAGTGATTTTTGTTCTAACGAAACCTTAGAGCTTGGCAACCTCTGGGGACAATTTGGTCTGACCCTTTTATTTTTAAATGAGGAGAATAAGGATCTGAGACGGCCACTCGCTCCAGGGAGCCACGCATTAGTTAGCGGGAGAGCTAGGACGAGGACTTCTTGACAGTGATGTCTCTGCTCCTGCCTATCCAGGAAATGAGAGCCTAGTCCTGTACCTAGCAGAGGCTTTTGAACAAATGGTAGTTTCCTTCCCCTCTCCTTTATTCCATGCAAAGAGAAAACCCATGACACACGATGAAGCTTGTCCACTTTGCACTCTGAGCAAACTAGATTTCTGTTTTAACAGAAGCAAAGCAGTTTGATCCTTTCAGAAGAATCTGAGTATCTGATATCACTGCAGAATCTGTGAATTGCTGTCTTCAGAATCCTTGAGAAGGCCAGTACATGAATAAAGGGGAGGTAGAAATCTCATTTTAAGAGTGAAACCTGGGGTTCTAATGGGAAAGAAGACAAGAAGTCAAGACTCTTTGTCCAATAGTGCACTACGTACCAGGAGCAAGGGTAGGTGGCAGGAATGCAGAGGCGAATAAGATGTGGTCCCTGCCCTTGAGGATCTCACGGTCCCGCGTGCGATATAAATTTCACAAACAAGAAGCAGCTCACTTCCTGAGTGCATAAGGACAAAACCTCCCAGAGGAGATAATATTTGAGCAAGCTCAATATATTGATAATATTGATATATTGATAATAGGAGAAATTTGCTGCTTAGGCTAGAAGAGTTACAGGCAGAGCAAATGGGCATTAAATAGCACGCTTCAGTCTAGGACTCGTAAGTATGTGAGTGGGGATGTCTGCAGAGAAAGGCAGGGGCTAGATCACGAAGGACCAAAATGAGTATGTCAAGAGTAATCTGTGAGTGATGGGGAGCAACTGAAGGATATTAGACAGGAGAGGAACGTCGTTTGATCGCACATTACAAACGTAAGCGGTGGCAGGGTGGAGAATGAGCTGAAGAACATTAGGGCATGTTTACGATAGTTTGGGTGAAAGATGGCAAAAGGGAGTTGGAGCCGATGAAGATTTGGTCTTTGATAGGGAAGGAGCCGAGGAGGAGAAGTAGAGGACGACTCCCAGATTCCAGGCTTTCTCACCGTGCCACAGAACACAGAAAACAGTGACTTGGGGAAGTCAGCGGGGAGCTGGGCAGGAGAAAATCAGAAGTTCATGTTTGGATGTGTTAACTGTTAGGGGCCTTTGTGATGTCCAGACCCCCTTGGGAAAGCTGGGCATCACAGTGACTTACACACAAGATACATAATAATTGAGCCAACCATCCTCAGGGAATCCAGAACCCTGGAAATTCCAGCGTGTAAGGCACAGGCCAGTGGGAAGGAGTCAGATGTGGAGAAGGTGTGGTCAGAGATGTAAGAGGTCAACAGAACTAGCTGAAGGCCGTGTCCTAGAAGCCATGGAATGACCATCACGGAAAGGAGTGAGTGGATGGTTCTTTTTTTCTTTAGTTTTTAAAGATGTTTTTATTTATTTATTTTGAGAGAGAGAGAGATAACATGCATGCTAGCAGCAGAGGGGCAGAGAGAGAGGGAGAGAGAGAATCCCAAACAGGCTCTGCACTGTCAGTGCTGAACCCGATGTGGGGCTCGAACCCACAAACTGTGAGATCATGACCTGAGCTGAAATCAAGAGTTGGATGCTTAAGTGAGTGAGCCACCCAGGTACCCCAGTATATGGTTCATTGTACTGAATACTTAGGCCGGGGAGGTGACGTACAGCTTAAAATGTGCCTTTTTTAAAGTTATGTTTTGAATGTTTTATTATTGATTTTTGAGAGAGAGAGAGAGAGACAGAGACAGAGCCCGAGTGGGAGAGGGGAAGAGAGAGAGGGAGACACAGAATCCAAAGCAGGCTCCAGGCTCCGAGCTGTCAGCACAGAGCCCAACGCGGGGCCCGAACTCACGGACCGAGAGATCATGACCTGAGCCGAAGTCAGACGCTCAACCGACTGAGCCACCCAGGCGCCCCTTAAAATGTGCCTTTTGGATTTAGCAGTTACCAAGGGCAGTTTCAGAGAAGCCTGAGGGAAGAAGGCTGAGGGGTAAGTGGACTCAGAGAAAGTGAAGACAGACCATGAACACAGTGCTCTTTTAAGAAGTCTAGCTAAGAAGGAGAGATGTGTGGTATTTTCTGGAGAAAAGGAATAATTCATCATGACATAATATTCTCTTCACATGTAGAAGCAATAAAATCATTCCCGAGCTGACAGCTTATTTTCTTCCAGGTTCCAGTTCAATGTTACAAATATTCACTTCCTGCTCCACACAAGGCCACGAAGTACCCACGCTACACTCCTAAGATACAGTCCCTACCGTGGAGCACTTAGAAGCCTGGCAGAAGGTCCTTCCGTTGAGGCCCAGCTAGCCAGAACCAGAGTGGGGCGGGGTGGTGGCCCGTGTCAAATCTCGTGGTGCTTAGACTGCTCTGAGCACACAGGAGGAGAACCCCAGAGACGACGTCCAGGAGGGCAGGACGCGGGGGCCGCGCAGAACACGGAGGGCTTGCTGGGAGGGCTGGCGATTTGTGAGCAGGGAATGTGCCGCGAGCATCTGAGGGTGATGGGAGGGTGGTCTGGGCCGTGTCTGAGAGGGTTCTTCCACTCACACTGCAACACAGGCCTGCCTGGGAGACACAGGAGGGCCCTCTGCCTATGGATGTACAGGAAAGCAAAAACCAAAAACCAACAAAACCAAAAAAACCCCTTCCCCTCCTCACATTTTAGATTCATATCTTACAGTTAAAACTACCAGACTTTTGAGGTCTCCCATGCTGATTTAATGGCCAGTTTCCTGTGATATTTCTAATGTTCCTGCCAAAGCCATGAAAGGAGTGACAAGCAAAGGTATGAATTCGTCTCTAACATGTGATTCTGGTTAAAGCCTGCGCGGCCTGAACTTCTCACCCTGCACTCAAGTGTCAGGGGCTGAAGGTATCTGGCCCCGTCTGCTTAGGAGTGTTCCGGGCAGGGCCCTCAAAGACCGTCCGAAACAAAGTCCCCGAGACTCGTCCTGACCCCAGGAATCAAAGATGAGGGAGAGCAGGGGCTCCTCCTCTCCGGGCAAGGAGCACAGGGCCTGGGAAAGGTCTCCCCACAGCCCTGCAGCTCAGGAGTTCACAAAACCGGCTCTGCAGAGCAGGATGGGTAGCTGTGCCAGACAGACAACTGCGGCATGTAGCTCTGCAAGGGTGGGGCCTTTCAGAAATCACAGGCCATCCAGCAGGAGGGCTTTATGGTGTGTCAGGGAAAAAGCATATGGTCAGAAGTCCACAAGCGGCTGTCACTGGGCCACCGCTGAGGCAGTGAGGGCCGGGCCCCTCTGCTCTGCGGAGCTTTTCACCCCTGCTGCTCTCCCACCAAGCGGTCACGCTGTCTCCTCCGGCCCATCGACCCACACACAGCTGTTCCTGGATAGTAGCTGCAGTGTGGGAGGAAACCAGTTAGGCACGGACAGATCTAGCTACAAGAAGAAAAATGAAGTATGTGTATGCTGTCGTCGGGGGAGAGAGGATGTGTGTATGGAACTGTGTGATTTGGAAAGTAATTTTTTTTATTGAGATATAATCGACCCATAACACTGTGTTCGTTTTCGGTGTGCAACCTGATGATTTGATGTGTGTATATGTTGCAAAATGATCACCGCAATAAGTCTAGTCAACATCCACAGCCACACATGGTGACTTTGTTTTCTCATAACGAGAACTTTTAAGATTTAGTCTCTGAGCAGCTTTCAAATATACAGTGCAGTATGGTTATTGTATACAATACAGTTATTGTATACAATACAGTCACCAGGTTGTACACTCCATCCCCAGAAAGCAATTTTAAATCACGTCCTCTAATGATCAAGGACTCAAGGAAGAGTGTAAGGTCCACTGGCAAATCAGTAAGGTTCAACAGCCCAAGAAAAAGAACTTCAAAAACAAAAGATGCAGGTTTTCTTGGACTTCTTTAGTTGGCAGGATTTGATTCAAGTTTTAAATTCACACATGCCTGCATTGGAAAAATCAGATGGGGTGTGCTTGGCCTTTAACTGTTCACAACAACTGCTAATCCAGATAATTTCTCTAGCGAGAGCTGGTCCAAGTTGAAGCAGGGGTCACAACCAGAGGTGTCTCTGAGAGGTTCAAAGGAAAGCAAAGCAAAACCAGGCCAGGGGTAACTGGCGGGCCTCACTCTGGGCCCTAGCATTGGCTCTCAGCTCCTTCCCCAGCCTGTCCTCCACCACATGGGCCCCCATCTTTCAGTCACGGTCCTCTTCAGCTCTCCTCACTGTCCTTGGGGGACATCACTCAGTCTCAGGACCTTCATGCCTGCGTACGTAGATGACTTTGCATCTCTGTCTCCGGCTGTGGTCCCTGGCTGGCTGCAGACCCGCGCACCTGACAGCAACTCCTCTGGTCCCAGCCCCTCATGTACCTCAGCTCACCACACCTTCCCGGGCTCAGACCCTGGCCAGACTCCATGGCTGCTCCCAGCCTCAGGGAAAGGCGCCACCACCCCCAGCTGCTCCAACCGGGAGGAGCCTGGTCACCCTGACTTCCGAGCTACAGCACCTGTAACTCCTAGGTTCTTGTACGGATTAAATGAGACCAATGTATGTTACCAAGCAGCAGTAGACACTCACTAAATGTTAGCCACCGTCATCTGTTATTTATCTGGCAAAGCCAGCCACTTTTAAAAACATTGTTAGGGGTGCCTGGGTGGCTCAGTCGGTTAAGCGTCCGATTCCTGGTTTCGGCTCGCATCATGATCTCACGGTTCGTGAGTTCGAGCCCCACCATGGGCTCTGTGCTGACAGTGCAGGGTGGTCTGCTTGGGATTCTCTCTGTCCCTCTCTCTCCGCCCCTCCCTTACTTGTGTTATCTCTCTCTCTCTCAAAATAAATAAATAAATAAAATATTTTTAAAAACTAAATCAACATTGGGGCGGGCGCCTGGGTGGCTCGGTCAGTTAAGTGTCCGACTTCGGCTCAGGTCATGATCTCGCGGTCCGTGAGTTGGAGCCCCGCGTCGGGCTCTGTGCTGACAGCTCAGAGCCTGGAGTCTGCTTCGGATTCTGTGTCTCCCTCTCTCTCTGACCCTCCCCTGTTCATGCTCTGTCTCTCTCTGTCTCAAAAATAAACAAACATTAAAAAAAAATTTTTAAAAAGTAAAAAAAAATAAAAACATTGCTAATGTTTTTAATAATGCAATACAAAATATCTAATATATGTAATTAAAAAATAGCAACTCTCCCCTCAATCTGCTGTCCTGTTTTATGGTTTCTTGTGTGTTCTTCTTGGAAGTTCATATACGTAAAAATCATTTTGAGTAGCCGGTTGGAAAAATTTACACAAGAGACCATTTAAAAATACAAGGATCAATGTTTTTCATATATCTGTATTCCATCTACATCTATATCTGAAGTCCCTATCTCTGACTCTGGCGTGTCTGTACCCCAGGCCTGTCCTATACTATGATGGCTGTGTGCGGGACGGGGGTGGGGATAAAGATATCTTTCCTGCACACTAATTTACTTTAAAAAAAAGCTAAAAGTTCAAAATAGGCACAACAAAATGTCATGTGTTCTTGTCTGGGTAATCCTGACTGGTCTTTTAGGGTCATTTTTCCAGGAAGCCCTCTCTGAAACCCCTTTCCCTGCATCCGTCCTTACAGCGATCATACCATTTGTCCAAGTAAATCGCCATTTACTCGCTTCTCAACCTTGGCACAACTGGTCTCTGGAGCCAGACGATTCCTGCTTATGGGGCTGCCCCGTGCACTCTAGGAGTTTCGGCAGCACCCCCGACCTCCACCCACTGCATGCCAGTACCATCACCCAGTTGTGGGGGGCAAAAATAGGTCCCTGGATGTTGAGAGGGGGACAAGATGCTCCTCCCCTTCCAGGCTCAGACCACTGCATTCGCCTGAGACCTGAGGGCGAGGATTCTGTCCTACTGGTCTCTGTGGCCCGGAGAGGCCCTGAAGACGCAGCGATGGAACAGAGCCGAAGGAACAAATGAGAAGGGGCTGCCTACTCTCCTGACAGGAAATCACATCTCCTCTCTTCACAGAAGAACAGTGTGCTTTCAACTCTTATTATTACTTTTTAAATTTTTTAAAATTAATTAATTAATTGATTATTTTTTAAATGTAGTTCCATGAAGAATAAAGTAGAGATGCCACCATAATTTCTATCCTTGGGATTTATGAGTCAAACTCAGGATACCATAAGCAACACAGGCATGTTTGCAAAAATTACCTTCAAAGGAAGATATGGAAAGTATTCCAAGTTGTATTTCACAAGAAGACCTCAGCTCTCCTTAAAAACTCCAGAAGCAGCCTGCCTGGCTTTGAATCCTAGCACTGCCATTCACTAGCTGAGTGGGCCAATTATTTTATACCTCTGTGCCTCAGTTTCCTTGCCTATAAAATGGGAATCATGTTGCTGAGAGCCTACTTTATAGAGCTGTTATGGAATTAAATAACTACATATTTGTAAAGTGCTTAGAGTAGTGCCTGGTACATAGTGAACGCTTTGTAAGAGTTTTTTAAAAAATAAAATCACCACTCACTGGGATTTGTATTTTTCTTATAGCTCAGAATTTTAAAGTGGGAAGTGACCATGATTATCCTGTATCCTTCCCTCAATGATTTGTCCAAGGTGTCAGTCCAACTAATTGTCACATATTATTATATGACATAACACAATACATAATACTGTACATTTTCTGTGATAAATATTCTAAAAGGGAAAATATTTAAAATATATCTCAATATTCATAAAGACTACCATTATTTAATATTATTATGTTATGTAACATACTCAAAGATGTGCATTTGTGTGTAGAGGTAAATCATAAACCTCATTTTTGTCAGCACTCTCCCTCACCTGCTGCCTGCTGCACACAAAAACCAGGGTCATTAATTATCCTTTTAAATACAAAGGGCAGTGATAGACGCACTCTATCATCTGAATCAATTCCATATCTCCACGAAATGGTACCGAACAAGGTAATGCCCTGTTTTATACATGATACAATTAGCTAGTATTTATTAACATAAGTTACGCGGATGGTGTACTGGCCTAATACTAAATTAGAAGCTCAGAGATCACTTGAGCATCAAGGCCCTATGTTATCGGTCTGAGCGAATATCGTAAACCAAAATGCTAATAGAACATATTATCCTTAAAAGTCTCATTTAGGGACTTCCATTTGCTGCAATTTGCTTTAAAGGTGACAAACTTTTCAAGCTATTATTGACACCTTGGCTATTCCTACGTTCTGATACGGTTAACAGTTTCATCTAGTTCATCTAAGGTAGATTTGCAAATATCTTTTCGTTGCTCACAGGGGAAAATATTTTTCAATTAGGAATCGAATCAAAGAACATCAAAACAAAATTATAACTGTGGTTGCTAAAATGAGAAGCTGCACTACTCTAATGTGCAGTAACAAATATTTACAGAGCGCCTACTATGTGCTGGGACTGTCGGACGCAGAAGCAATGGTAAGGCATGGTTGCCATCCTGGAAGTTCACACTGCCAGCAGACACAGCAAACCTGTATAGCGTTCGAGACCGAAACCTGGGAGCTCCACATGTATGTGTTCTGGGCCACGCATGGGTCCTCCTTGCCATCAATACCCTCAGTACGATACGTTTTCCCAACCGATCAAAAAGTGAACTCTGTTCAACAACTCACTAAGTGTCATTAGGACCCAGGATTAACTGTCTGTCTACACAGGTGAGACACGTCCAGAAAACCAACGGTGAGTAAAAATTCTTGTCGTGGGTAACATTTGCAGGAGACTTTCAGCCCTCCTGTCTTCATTTGTTTACCTGGCAGAAACCTGGCAGAAACCTCTGGCTGCGGTTTCCTTTGTGATCCTGCATTAGCTCCGAGCTTCAAATATGCATGACAAATGCAAAGCTTAAAAATAAAATAGGAGACCAACTCTCATGCTGTGTCTATAGTGCACCAGTGAGAAAACGTATAAAATCCCGACCCCTTACTGCTCTCCAGGCATCAATCATTACATTCCATGTGAGTGGGCGAGTGTCTAATTAACCACTCATCGATCTCAAAGTTTTGTAAGTGCTGTCGCTCCCCGCAGGCTGGAGTTCTTCCTTCTGCCTGCGTTCCGCTATTTGCTACCTTGGCAATCGGTGTCCTGGTGGAACTTGTAATGAAGGGAACAAACTCCACACGGGTCCCCTTTAGCCAAGCCACCGCCGTCTGCCTCCTTACTGCGCCTGCTTCCTTTGATCCACCTTGCTGGGACTATTCCTTTGGCCTCCATTCCACCCACCACTCCTACGCCCCAAGAACCTCAGCTCACACACTTGCAGCCAAACACTGTTCTTACCTCATAATATTTTTGGAGACATAGTTATCATAAGACTGATTCCAATTATAACAACCTCCTGCCGCTCTCGCCATTTTTACACAAGCTGGGCCCCTGTGAAGAACACCGTGCTGTCTGGCATTGCTGCACTCGCACGTATTTATGCAGCAACACCTTTTGGGGTATGTCTGCGCAGGTCCTGCCGTGGGCTGCAGCGGAGAGGGCTCACGGGCTCTACAAGAGAAGGCTTCCTGATTTTTCTGGCTGACACTAATAGCACTATTCAGAACTGTCTATCTCGAAATGATTTCACATTCATTGTACTAGGTCATCTCTATAATGTGTCTGAAAGGCATTTTTAAAAATTTTATTTATTTATTTATTTATTTATTTATTTATTTATTTATTTTTAAACGTTATTTATTTATTTTGAGAGAGAGACACAGAAAGCAAGCAGAGGAGGGGGCAGAGAGAGAGGGAGACAGAGAATGCCAAGCAGGCTCTGTGCTGTCAGTGCGGACAGAGCCCGACGTGGGCTTTGAACTCATATACTGTGAGATCGTAACCTGCGCAGAAACCAAGAGTCAGATGCTTAACCAACTGAGTCACACAGGTGCCCCATGAGAGGCGTTTTTTTTTTTTTTAAGAGTCGACTTTGATGGAAAAATCCAAAACTTAGTCAAGGCATCTCAGATCACAGGCAGCAGTGAATAGATAAGGATTTACCACCCAACTGTATGAGATGCAAAGATTGGCCCACTTAGCCATGTCAGCAGTAAACACAGCTGAACAATCAGAGATAGTCTTTGCCCCTGCAATCCTGTCTTGAAAATATGTACTATAATTTTTATTTTTGGTTTACAATGTAATCCTTTATTTATATTTCAAAATAAAATTTTAGATATCTATGATGAAGCTACTAGGAAGTAATGAGTGAGTTTAGAAGGACTATAGAATCCAAGGACAATATATAACAAAAATTTACATGATGTTAATTGAGCAATTGGAAACTGAAATTATAAAAAAAATCTGTGCTATTTGCAATAGCACCACAAAACATGAAATTCTTTTTTTTTTAAATTTTTTTAAATGTTTGTTTTTGAGACAGAGAGAGACAGCATGAATGGGGGAGGGTCAGAGAGAGAGAGGGAGACACAGAATCCGAAGCAGACTCCAGGCTCTAAGCTGTCAGCACAGAGCCCGACGTGGGGCTCGAACTCACGGACCGTGAGATCGTGACCTGAGCCGAAGTCAGATGCTTAACCGACTGAGCCACCCAGGTGCCCCACAAAACATGAAATTCTTAAGTACTTTTGAGGATGTGTAGTATCCATATGTTGAAAATCACAAGTCAGGGTTGAAAAAAAATCAAAGGAGACCTAAATAAATAAATACATTGTATTTATAAATCAGAAGATTCAGTACTGTTAAGATGTCCATTCTCCCCAAACTGATCTATAGAGTCAACATAATCCAAATCAATATTCCAGAGGGTTTTTAAAACAGATATCAACAAGATGTTTTTAAAATTTATATGAAAAGGCAGAGGAACTAGAATAACCAAAACAATTCTGGCAAAAAAGAACCAAGTTGGAGGATGTATATTATTGGATTCCAAGATATACATAAAGCTAAGTAATCCTGTGTCATATTGATGAAGGATTAGACATACAGATAAATGGAACAGAATAGATAGTCTAGAAATATATTTACACATACATGGCCAATTGATTAACATTACAGGTGCAAAGGCGATTTAATGTGGAAAGTATAATTTTCTAATATGGTGTCGAACCAATGGGACATTGATGTGCAAAAAAAATCTTGATCTATACTTTGTACCTAATAAAAAATTAACTTTAAATGGACCATTGAATTTGATGAAAACATAACACTAATATCTCCAGAAGAAAACAAAGGAGAAAATAGTTGCGACCTTATGTTAGGGAAAGGTTTCTTAGGACTAAAAATATGGAAAAAAATGATAAACTGGATTTAAGCAAAATTTAAAACTTCTGTGAAAGACACTGTTAAAAGATCAAAAAGACAAGCTACAGACTGGGTAGAAGATATTACAAAACCCATATCTGACAAAGGATTTATATCTAGAGCATATAAGGACTTCTTAAAAGTCAAAAATAAAAAAACAAACAACCAAATTTTAAAATGGGCAAAAGACTTGAACAGACACTTTACCAAGGAAGATACAGGTATGGTAAATAAGCACATGAAAAGGCATTCAACACCATTACTCATTAAGGAAATGCAAATTAAAATTCTAATGAGTTAGTAACTGTAGACACCTATTAGAATGGCTACAAACAAAACAAACAATACATGCCATGGGGATGAAAGGCATAGCATAGGGAATATAATCAATGGTATTGTAATAGTGTTACATGGTGACAGTTAGTAGCTACACTTGTGATGAGCATGGCGTAATGTATGGACTTGTTGAATCACCATGCAGTACATCTGAAACTAATGCAACGTTGTGTGTCAACTATACCTCAATAACAAACAAAACAAAAAGTGACAGCACCAAGTGGTGCCAAAGATGTGGAGCTACTGGAATTCTGATACATTGTTGGTGAAAATACAAAGTGATATGATCACTTTTGAAAAGCCTGGTGATTTCTTAAGAAGTTAAGATACAGTTATCAAATGGACCCTGCAATCCCATTCCTAGGATTTTACTTAAAAGAAATGAACACTTATGTTCACACAAAACCCTGAATATGAATGTTTATAGTTGCTTTATGACCACCAAAACTGATGACAACTCAAACATCCTTCAGCTGGTGAATGGACAATGTCGAATGCCATACGATGTAATACTATCCAGTAATGGTACTGATTGATACACCAACAACGTGGATGAATCTTAAATGTAGTACACCAAGTAAAAGAAGCCAGGCTCAAAAGGCTACATATTGTTTGATTTCATTTATATGGTATCCTGGAAAAGGCGAAACAACAGGTACAAAAACAAGATCAGTGGTTGCCAGGGGTTTGGGGGGAGGGCTAGAGGCTGATGATAAAGGGGAACCAGGGAATTTTGGGGGGTGATGGAGCTGTTCTTTATCTTGGTTGTGGTGGCAGTTACATGTCTACAGGCATTCGTCAATTCTCAAAAACTGTTCACTCAAAATAGTGAATTTTAGTTTGTACGTTTATATGACACTTTGACTTAAAGAAAGCATATGGGGAAAAATGATAATGCAATATAACATAATTAAGATACAGAAATTATTATTTTTTTAATGCCAGCTAGTAAAAGTCTCCTTGGTTAACACTAAGAGGGAAAACTCAGAAGGAAGTGCTATTGGAATAGTTCTGGTTTGAGTGAAATCTCCTGAGAAGGGAAATGTCTTGCTTGGGGTGTACCTCCGACATCCTGAAGAGAAAACACTTCTTTTCCAATTCATGACCTTTAAAAAGTTGCAATCAAACCATCCATTCCTCTCATAAACGCTCACAAAGGGCATTTTGTGCCATTTATTTTGTGCCATTATTTGTTTTCTAGTCCAAATAGCCTGTTCCTCTAATTTGTGATTTCAAGAGTTCTTTGCTCTTTTACACACTTAAGCAAACCCACAGTACTATTTTCCTTAAACATTCAGAGATCAATTCTTAATGCAAATCTATTTTTTCTTCATATAGGAACCACAGAGCAGATACAAAAATATGTATGTCTGAAGACTCAGAAAGTCTAAGGTTATTTACACACTGTCCTAACATACCTTGGTCTCTCTTATCTTTTTTTTTTATCTTTAGCTATTTTTGACATCAAGGGAGACAGAGAATGAGTGGGGCAGGGGGTGGGGGCAGAGAGACAGGGAGACACAGAATCTGAAGCAGGCTCCAGGCTCAGAGCCCGATGCAGGCCTCCAACTCACAGACCGAAGTCGGATGCTTAACTGACTGAGCCACCCAGTCGCCCCGGTCTCTCTTATCTTGAAAAAAGTTTTGCTCATCATTGCTTTCTGATTAAACTACCATCCTTCTATGTCTATGCAGAATGTGCTAGAATGAACACTGGATTGAAAACTGTAAATACCGCGTTTTAAGGTCAATTCAACTCCTAACTAGCTGTGTGGCCATGGAAAAATGACTCACCTCCTGTAACTACTATTTATCTCCATCCCTGACCTCTCTCCAGGGCCTTCGTTAAGAAATTTCAAATTCCTACAGACACATACTGTCTCTCATGCAGCATTTAATTGTTCGTGGATACTGGTTACATTGGCATCATTTCCTATCACTCAAATTACAATTGTTACTTATCTGTTCATGTATTCATGCTTTATTTCTTCAACTAGACTTCTCCAACCAGATTATAAATCCTTTGAGGAGAGGGAATTCCTCATTTACATCTTTATTTTTATCTAGCATCTATCACATAGCAAAGACTAAATATTTCAGGTTGCTGATATAATCACTTGAGCTTATATCTTCTAGTTTGCTCATATAATCACTTGACTTTGCAAAAAATACAGCCAAGTTTGACATACTCATGGAGTTTTTCGGGACCTACTCTGTCCACTCATGCTGTGGCCTCCCCTGCTAACCAATCCATCCCTGACCCCAATCACCACAGTCTATGGAGTCATCTTAGTTTTTTCATGGCACTGAACAGTCTCTGAGTTAACATCTCCCTGTTATTCTCTTTTTCTCTCACTGACTCTCTTTTTCTTTTTCTCAATGTATTTTCTGAAGCCTCTGACTAGGATTTAAGCTTCATGAAACCAGGGACCAATCATGCTCACTGTGGTAGAACCTGGACCCATGCCTGGCATATAGTAGGCACTCAATAAATACTTATGATGGAGTCATTGAACTTGCCCCTCACTACAGTGATACCTATTGGAGACTGCACAATTGAAACTAACAAAAATATTTCACCTAATTTACCTGTAAAGAGGTTCTACAAGGTCCTTTTCAAGAAACTCATGATCATTCTTGACAGCCACAATGTTGATGGGAAATTGGGAATCTGAAAAAAGAGAAAGAGAAACAAGGGAGATTATGAGTCTTGTTTTTATCTGAATGGGCATCAATATCTTTCGACCACCATGTTTCTGTACACATGACTGGTCCTGGCAGTTGCTTTCCCATCATTGGGTGTGTTGGTAATGTTTAAGATAGTGGGCAGTTTTAGTTTTATCAAAATAAGTGCTTTGAAGGATATAAAAGAAGTCCTTGGATAGGAGTGAATATTAAGTGCCTGCATTTTTGTGGTTCATCATAATCACAGACATTAGCCTATCTATATGAAGAGTTTTTATACTCTCACACTTAACATCACTGACTTGTATCTTGATCAGTTCATGAAACACTTAATTTGGGAGATTTTTTTTTTCTTTAGAAAAGAAATTTCCAAAAATACCGGAAACTCAGTGGCCACAAAAGTGTTCTTTTGCAGCAAAATCTTGAGCCACTTTAGAGTATCAGCAAAATACTCAAACAACTGATTCTATCCAAAGAGATAAATTCCAGCATCATGATTTTTCTCCCACAGACTGACTATTCATGCCAACTTTGGAGGTCAAGGGCCACGCTCAAGATGCAGTGTTAATGTTAGGTACCTTATTCACAGAGATGAAAATCTGGGGATCATTCTAATAGAGGCCATGGTCAGACCTAACAGACAATGTCAAATCATTACCACTATCCTGCCATTCTTTCTCTTTCTCATTTTATACTTTGCACTGCCTCCACCTTGCCAGTCATAATAAATCTAAAGGTATCTAAATCTTAATGTGAGTTGGAAATCGAAACAGTCTCTTCTGGTGATAAAAGTAATGTGAGTGAATTCCAGATGGTGCTGGAATGAAGACTGTCTTGTTCTGCTCGAGAGGGAGTGTGTGTAGTAATGAGAAACACAGACACCACAGCCCAGTTGCCTTGGCTTTGAGTCCTGGCACTGCTAATCTCTAGATGTAGAACTGGGTACAACTTACCTAACCTCTTCTGGGCTTGTGTTTCCCCATCTGTAAAAAGGGGATGATGATAATTATAACACTTAACCTATAGTGCTGAGAATATTAAATAAGTGGTTATAGGTAAAGTGCTCTCAGCAGGACCTGGCACACAGTATGTTCCAGGTAAGTATTTGCTCTTTCTTATTATATTTATTCAATGCACATGGCTTAAATACAATTTGACAGGCTCCTTTTACTTATGGCACATTCTTTTTCTCTAGAAAGGAAATTTCCAAAAATAACCAAAGCTCAATGGCCTCAAATGTTTTCTTTTGTAGCAAAATCGTGAGTCACTTTAGAGTATCAGCAAGATATTCAACTAACTGATTCTATCTAAAGAGAAGAAATTTAATTTACTTCTTAGCCATTTGTAGACACTTCATATTTAAATTGCAAGGTATTTTGGGGCACCTGGGTGGCTCAGTAGGTTAAACGTCTGACTTCAGCTCAGGTCATGATCTCATGGTTCGTGGGTTCGAGCCCCACATCGGGCTCTGTGCTGACAGCTCAGAGCCTGGAGCCTGCTTTGGATTCTGTGTCCTCCTCTCTCTCTGCCCCACCCCTGCTTGTGCTCTGTGTCTCTCTGTCTTTCAAAAATGAATAAACATTAAAAAAATAACAAAAATAAATAAATTGCAAGGTATTTTGAGTTTACAAAGAGAGTTCACATTATAGGAGAAAACACACTGCATTAAGACTTAAGAGACTACGATTTTAATTCTGATTCCTCTGCCTTTTAATGTTGAAAAAGTCATTTAACCTCTGGGCCTCTCTCTCATCATCAGTAAATTGGAGGGGGTGGGAGGGTGGGAGTAGCGTTCTTTAGACCAAAATTATAAAACCCTCCTTTATAAAAACTTGAGTCAGAGACTCTAGACTTCAAAGCACATATTGAGATATGCTCTCCTTCATCCACTGAATTTAAGTTACAGAAGTAGAATACGGGTTTTATATGTGTGTGTGTGTGTGTGTGTGTGTGTGTATATATATATATATTATATATATGTATATATATATAATATGTATATATGTATATGTGTATATATATGTTCTATGTATATGCATATGTATATATATATACACATATATATGTATATATATATATACACACACATACATATAAAACTGAGCTTCCAGGTGAGTGAATGAGAGTCACCAGTGACTATGGGTTAATTTTGTTGCTTCTTTCTATCCTGCATAGATTTTATGCCATCAGGAAGAGAACTCAATGCTGTTTAATGTTCTAGATATCCTTTGTTTAGCCCTACAGATCCACTCTCCACTTTTTTATACCCTGCCTTGTGCGCCGAGGGTCACCAGTGAGGATGGCATTCGAGGGGACCCATTTTCCTTGGTTTCCTTTTGTGTTTGGCCAACAGGGAGCCCTGGCTGGAGACGGAGGGGAGCAGGAGTGCAAAGTCAGGGTATTTACCCTCCTGGTTATCACTCACCACCAGCTGTGTCCTTTGCTCTAGGGATCCTCTCTTGTCCTGGTTTCTGGCACCCGCTCCCTCTGCCCATCCCTTTGGGCCTATGGCAGTGGCAGCTCTGTGGCTATGAACTCTGGGCACCTGTATGGTTCCTCCTGGTTTCTCATATCCTGCCCACACTTTTGTAATAAACATTTTTAGAAATAAGTCCTCCTCAGATCATCTTGAGTGCTCCATCTGTTTACCATTAGGATCCTAATTCACTATTCTGGACAATCCAAGAAGTAGTTCGTAGCCTTGGTTATAGTTTCAGGGATGAGTAAGATACAGGTGATTAAGTTTATTAAGTGCCAAATGAAACATCAGTGAAAGAAGTATGATGCTGGCAATAAACATCTCACTTCAAATCCCCCCAAATAACTTCTTCTCCATATTGTGTCTTAATTTTTTTTTTCATTTAAACAGAATGGAAGGAAGGTCTCAAGACAACTAGTTTTGTGATTTTCAGGAAACTTATCAACAACTCATTTAGTGCACTTTCAGGAAATCAGAGAGTAGTACAGAAAAAAAAAAAACAAGGAAAAAGAGTAAGGACAGAAGTGCAAGAGCGCTGTTACTAATGAAAGCACCACAAAGGAAATACGTAGAATAATACGACGACAACACTGCATGGTGACAATGGTGACTACACTGAGTGCGGCGAGCACTGTGTGATGTACAGAACTGTTGAGTCACTGTGGTGTATACCCAACGCCAATGTAACGCCGTATGTCAATTATACCTCAATCAGAATAGGAACAAAGAAAGCTGCTGAAGGTAGAATGCTGGAAGGAAAAGGCAGAGTTGGGATTGACTGTGAAGAGAGAAGAAGCAGAAGGTAAAGAAGTGAGAAGCGGTGTAGAGCGGAATGTCAGGTAGGCCTGGGCAGCAACACTCGCGTCTAAATTGGCATCGGTCTACACCCGGGGATTGCAAAGGCTGAGGGAAAGAGACAGCAAAAGAAAACGGCTGAGAAAAGCTTTGGAAGTGCAAAACACACCGCAGGATATGCGAGGTTCAGTTTGAATTAATTCTCTTTATAAAGAGTGAAGGGAAGGCCAACCTACCCTCATACAACTGAGCGTATTGTGGGAACCCAGCAGCACGGAGCCAGTCGCATGCTTCCTTCGCCTCAATTTCTGAAAAATACAAGAAAGGGAAATGCGTTGAGTCCAGCAGCCACACGCTAGCACTCTACCTTCTTAATCAAGGAGAAGACCTTGTTGAGCATCTGTCTGTAGTCTTTAGTACACAGCTGGTGACTGTACTCGTTGTTACAAAGCAAAATTGTTCTCAGGCAAGTCTGTCTCAGTAGACCTACCAGAAATGGGTGTAAAATGAGCAGGTATCACAAAGGTACTTATGTGCCTATTAAGATTATCTTCAATGTAGATCCACAAGTATTTGGATAATAACAAAACCACAGATTACAGAACACAAAGGCTGAGTTTCAGGCAGGGAAAAACGTCTTATTTATATACCAGGGAGCCAAGGGACTACAGAGAAGGAAGAAACACTTCCTTATGATCCTTTTTTTAAATGAATTTTTTTTTTTAAACTTTTAAAGTTTAAAGATAAGGCTAAGTATACTCATTCAACCTTCCTTTATTCTTTCACTCTTGGGCTAATGAAAGAAAGAATACAGCTGGATGGTCCATGAAAATGTATTTTCTCATGAAGAAAGGTATTACAAAAATCCAGTGTATTGCTATTTCTTTAATTTTTCTGATGGGTTTAATTCCCAATGCCTTCCAACAAGATGTTCATTCATCAGACACATCCGAATGATTTCAAGCTGCAGAATGGAGCATGGAAAAGCAAAGCTGGTTATCCAGAACCGAGGCCAGTTTGATGGGGCTGCTAGAATCTCTGAGGGCTGAATCCAAAAGGTTGATATGTCCTTTGGGTGACCATTCAGTGTGGACACCCCAACCACGCACGGGACCACCTGCCTGGAGAAGCTGTGGGGTGAGGTGGGAGGAGTCTACAGTATGTGAACCAGGTCACTTTTTGACCTTGTGAATCCTGGATCAATTCCCAACCACAACTCTGTTAGACAAATACGAATGCGAGGGAAAAGAAGTTCATCTGTCAAAAGTCCAGTTTCTCCAAACAAAATTAAACAGCCTATTTTAACAGGTTTCTACCCAGCCCTCTTCCTCTGCTGTTGGGATGGAGCCCGGTCAGGTCATTGTATTTCCATTTACTCTGATGTTCACTTCTCCCCATAGCAAAAGCCGAGAGTACAGGGTGTTCTTGGGACAACGGCACAAAAATGAGCTACACTAACATCAGCTGCGGGCTCGAGCCTGTAGACCTAACATTGAGAGCACAGCATCTATGCACTGAATTCGGGGAAAAAATGTCTGTGCAGCATAATGTTTATTGTGACAGAGCTATATATATGGTCGATGTTAGGCAAACACTTCAAAGGCCAGATTTTGCACGGGCCCCATATGAAAGAGCAAACACTTTCATTCCCATCCCATGGATCTGGTTGGACATAGATTGAGATTTCACATTAAATTCAGGGCATTTCAGAGGCATCCCCCAATCCACTGCCATTCTAGTGATTGACAATTTCTAAATCTTGGGTTTTTTGTTCAGCATGAGGATTTTTTACATAATTGCTACCAGCGCAGACCTACGTACTTGTTCCTGCCATGCAGGTATCATTCAGAAATACTCGGGGCACCAAGCTGGAAATAAAAGCCTTGGAAAGCATTTTGCTCAGGAGGGATGTCTCTGAGATCCACAAGTACAGTTCAAAATGGACACTCAGCTGAACTGTACTGTAGGCTAACATGGGTTTTCTTTGGGAAGATACAAAGGGCAATTACTATAGGGCTTAACAGGCTTATGAGTACTCCTTTGAGAGTCCTTATGTGAAGGCTTCTGCTTTGAAAATCACACAAGTATTTCAGAGGAAGTAGGAAATGCACATTCTGGATGTAACGTGGAAAATGTGGTCAGTTATCACTGAGTCATAGATAGACTGTTGCCTTCTAAATTTTCAAACTTCAGAGTTTCTTTCTCTTTCAGTATAATGCAGTGGTTAATAAGGAGGAAATATCTAATTCCTGGATACTGTCTAAAGTTAATTATGAGCCAGCAGTCTTAAAGAGAAGCATAGAATTCTGAATTTTCTGTTGAAACTACATGAATACTCTGCCTTTTTTCTATTACTTTCACTACTCTCAAAATGCAGTGTTAAGCAGGAGAACCCCAGAGAGACAGACCATGAAGACCAAATGGAGGGGACCTAGAAAGCAGGGGTTCTACAACACAGAAAACTCAAAGGGGAGTGGGAAGTGAGCTTATAAAAAAGTGGACCCTCCACTGGACCCTGAAGTAGTTAGGACAATGAGAGGCGGGCAGCAGGGGTCCTTATAGGAAAATTCCCTTTGGAAATGAAGACTCTCATTGGACAGTGGAACGAGCTTCAGGCTAGCCTAGGAGATTTTATTTAAAAGGTTCTCTAACTTCAGTTTATTTTTTCACAAGAGCAACAAAGATAATGAACTGAGATTCTATGAATATGTAAACATGAATAATCACATCTTAACCAGAATCCAGCTAAATCAGACCCTTAAATAAACTGATTTTTAAACTGAGGAGGCATTTAGCCTTTAAGTCTCAGAGTCAAATCCAACAAAGATGGCAGTTAGTTCATAATAACCGAGAAGAAGCCACATCCCAGCCATGGTGGATGCTCCTTGCCATCACTCCTGCACACCCAACTTGCTTCTACTTCTGAAATGTCTCTCCAATACCCCCTTTAGCTGTAGGCCCAGCACCTTGATATCTCAAACTCTAAGGGCAAACAAACTCTTGTTTACACCCTAGTGACAAAGCAAAAACACGAAATAATCAGACATACTTAACCACTGTCAAATTTGACATTGCCCATCAAGTTGAGCTGGAGGAAAAAAAGGACTTACAGTTTCTACTGAGTCCCCACAGCCCCTACTGACACCCATCAGCCAGATGCTAATGCTAAGGGCATATTACTCTTGCAGTGGCCAAAAATCTTAGAAAATTCAAAAGGAACCATCATTGCCAGGGTCATCATGTCACCAAGACCTAACTCTTGAGATTTAAATGACGTTTGAGGAGAGTGTGAAAATCTCTAACTGTGCTCCTGCTAGCCAGCAGATTATGTGAAAGCTTTAAGGGCCATTCAAATCATGTGTTTACAGTTTTATTTGTTCTCTATTTGCAACCCATACCTGTCCCTGTGGCAGTTCCAGGGAAACAAAGCAAAGCATCAAGTTGCTGCAAGTTTGTAGAAAGCTGAAGTGTGGGGTAGATAGAACAGAATGACCTTGGACAGACTGGCCTACTGATCTCTACTGCAGTTACCACATTACATTACCTGAGAAAATTCAATCTGTTTGACTCCACAGCATGATAGGATTTTATCAGAATTTCTGCAATTATTATATGTAAAACTCATTTCTCTTTAACTCTATAGTGGGTACCTATTTTTGCCTGCTCAGTATCCGCCCCCCCCCCCCCCCACCTTCTTCAGATAATAGAACCTCTTGTTAAGTCTCCTGTTAGGAGACTCTTCTACTTAGTTTAGGTGGGGCAGACAGTCCTGGTCACCCCAACCACACTCCTTGGTCCTATCACCACCACCTAAACGGGCATGACCTACTCCTTAAGAACACTCCCAGTCCCTTTAGTTCAAGGAGACCAAGGAGCTTCACGATTTTAAGTCAACAGTTGTTTGGGGGCCGAAATCAACTGATTGAAAAGGGAGATATCCAGTTTAACAACTGATAGCTTGATCTGTGCAAAGACGAAGCAAACCTTTTCACTCAGTAAATCCAGAAAATTCTTTGGTGCTGGGCATACTCTCCTGCCACCTGTCTGTGATTCTACTTGAGGGAAAGTCACTCACTCTGCCTTAGCTTCCTTTCCTACGTGCTTAGAACATGATGTAGCCTCTGTTGAGAGCAGATGCAGTAGAGGGAGGCTGTCTCCCTGGGTGCCTAGGAAGCTGCCAATCAACGGGCATGAGAACAAAGTGGAAACTAACCACGGCCTGTAACACTGGTTTTAAAAAATATTATATTATTTCTTAGTTTCACAGCTCAGTGTTGAAAACTTATAAAAAACACAAAAAGGCACAATGAAAGAAAAAGGTCAACTCTTGTCCCATTACTAACACATAATTTAGTGTATGTTATTTATCAAAATGGTAATCGTTGTAGTATCTTTGGTTGACTACCTATTTTCACATAGTAATACATTGTGAATATTTTTCCACATAATGATATTGTTGGCAAAAATGGGAAATTTACTCTGTTTTGAGAATGATCCTTATTTTTTTTAAATACTCGATTCTTGAATACTGCCAATTGTTAATCACTGCTGGGAGGTTATAAAATCAAGGTAGCCAAGAGAAAACAGTTCAGTAAGACTTCACCCATACAGACTGGTTGTGGAGAAGGCTGGAAGTCTATGTGAGTTAAGAGATTTACAAGCTGTTTCTTTAAAGAAACACCATGCAGTGATGTTTGGATAGTCAGGTAGATAAGGTTCTGGAGGGCTCTGGTCAAGTAAGGGGTTATTTTGAGCACAGCAAATTTGCTGCCCAGGCTGGCAGGCCTCCTCTCATGTTACAATCTCATTGAATTTTTAAACTGGTGTTTCTAGAGTGCTTGGGAACAGTGTGTTCTCCTAGCTAAACGTTTTAAGTACATTTTTTGGTTTACGTTATTCTCGGCACAGCAAATGCTTTTTCCATAGCTAACCCAAAGGAATACTATTCTTTCTAAATGACCAAAAATTCAAATTAAGGCCAAATTAAATTTTATTATTATCAGAAAGCTAGCTGGCTAGAAGGAACCTGGTCTGCCGTGAAAGGTTTATGAAATCAATATACACAGGCATATGTGTTTATGTTGTTCTTACAAATCTCCTGGAATTTCAATGGTCACACTGGCTCCAATTTAAGTAGGTCTTCTTTCTTAAATGTTCATTAAAATACTCGAGAGAAGTGGGGGGTAGGGGGGGAGGCATCGTGGGTCTCCATGTGATTTAGAAAAGTAGGTGCTTTGTTTTTCCGTTTAAATTGGCTAACATGGTGGGCACCCTGTTTCTGGAAGATTATGAGTGACTCAACCACCACAAGATGTCTGCAGTGGATGCAATCAACACTATAAAAGTCTATCAAAGGTATTAACATTTCAACACACTCACGGTTGTTGGCTTAGATGAATTTACATGGCTGAGTTAGCTTCAGCGTTAGTGTACTACTTAAGACAAATGACTCTTTGGAATTTCTCAAGCGAAGTCCTTACTTACTGAAGGTTATTTATTTGGCCATACACTACACTAGTTTTGTTAAAATCAATGCCAGAGTGTCCATCCCGTCTATATATAGATATGAATGATGCAATAATTAAAATTACGTAGATCCATACATGACCACCCCAATCCTTCTCCCAAGAGTGCTTTATAACCTTAATGACAGGTACGGGATTAAATATCAAGTTATGTAATCAAGACTGATTTAGGTTTCACATCATGGTGACAGGATACTTCTTTTTTGCACTCTTTGAATTATATAATAAGGGTATTGCGATGTGTAAAAGGCCTGAGTAAGTCTTAAATGTTTACCAATTATAATTTTTCTAATATGCATATCATTTTCTTTCCCTTATATTCTAAATAAGTTATTTAGGATAAATTTAAGATTATTAATCACTGAATATTCAAATCAGTGAACTAACTTAGAAACACCCATTTTATTTTCCATTCAGTGCCTTTTTTTTAAGGCAACTATTTCCTTAATGTGTAGCAACGTATCCTGTTGTCAGCTGATACAGAACAATAGAAGAAAAAACCTGGAAGATGCATATATTCCTATGACACCAAGTTATACACAGATAAGGTGGAGATTCATCGTTGTGTTTATGTGTACATTTTACCTGAAGCAAGAATCACGTACGTGTTGGGACACACTATTCCACTGCCAGTTCTTACACTAGCCTTATTCCTCAGGCCTTGAAAGACCTTCTGCAAGCTGGATTCATAGCAAATCTAGTCACTTAAAAATAATTTCTATTAGAGTAAGAGAGGATCAAGCAAATTCAACACCTGAATGGTAGGTCTATTCCTAGTCACTCAAGAGTTGTTTTTAACCAGTCTTTTTCCTGGTTTTTAACCTGCTTTGTTGGGGGCAATCCTACACTGTATATGTAATTTAGTCTTAATTTATTACCAATGTATTTAATTTTTCAATTTATAATGAAAGCACGCACACACACACACACACACACATTTTCTTAAACACTTAACGATGATTCCCTGCTCTTTCCAGTGGTTGCGGAACTTGCAGTTCTCCTCCAACTGGGAAGCATCTACTTCCCATCCCATTGCTGTCCAGCTTTGGCCACGTGACCCACTTTAGCCAATGAAATGTGAGCAGAAGCAACGTATGCGAGTTTCAAGCAAAACGCTTCAAAAGCTGTCACCTAGTTCTTTCAGTTTTCCTACTCTTTTCCCTTTCTCACGAGGCTAGTAGGTCTCAGACATGTTATTCCTTGAACCTGGGTCCTGGAATGATGACACAGGGAACAAAGCCACAGCAGACTAGCTGCTGACACGTAATGTGAGCAAGAAATAAACTTCCGTTGTTTTATGCCACTACAACATGGGGGACAACTTGCTACAGAGGATAATCTAGCTTAAACTAATTTAACGCAGGGCTAGATACCCATTCTAGAGAGAAAGCCTATGGACCTTTATTTCAACTTGAAGCTGTTGCTGGATATCTGTTATTAGTGTGCTCTAGAAGTGAACACAATCAGTATCAAGAATCATTTCTGCTTGGAATTCTGCTTTCCTGCCTACAGTGCATGGCCTCTGTGAATTAAAGAAATGAAAAGAATCCTTTCACAATCCTTAGTTACATGCAGCTACATGTGTCGAGTGTGTGAGTGCACCCATATTCACAGACACACACACTTTTTCTCTCACATACGCACACCACAGAAAATCAAAAGTTCAGGTGCAACTGAACAAGGAAAGTCTTCAGGAATATAAATACTATTCCTTATGCTCATATTCCTAAGAGCACACACACACACACACACAAACCAGAAAGAAAAAGAAAATTTACAATCCCACCCCAATCAATCTCAAAGAAAAAGAAAGCAGAAAGTATATACTCTGCCAGCCAAATAGCTCCTAACCAGATTGTTTTGACTCAAGTTTTCCATGAGGCAGAGTAGCTCTTCATTCTCTCCTTTCATTTTGTACAGATTGTTCCCATCAGGCGCTTGTGGTATTTCTCAAGGAGGCTGCAGGCAGACACAAGCATATGAACATCCCCAGCTTTTTTGAACTTGTGGAGCCACTGCCTACCACTAAATCCCAAGAGATTCTTCATGGCGGAGTCAGTTAAGCAACTGAAATGCAAGGAAGGGGGACAGAAAATTAGAAAGAAGGTCATAATTTTCAGGCTTTGGCCAAAGTATCTCCATACTGACCCACCAGGATAATAAAGTCTTAAATAGCCTTTCTTGGGACAAGGGTGTGAGATTCTGGAGATGATTTTTCTATCTTGGTTTCTTTGGCTTCTCTTGGAAAGGTGAAGAATAGGAGTCCAAGGTAGCTGACTCGATGCTGGTTCTCATGAGCAGAGGCTCTAACTTCCTCAAGGTCCAGCAAACTGGCAGTATCAGAAGGGTCCCTGCATATTCACTGCCATGACGATGACTTTTTGCCTGGGGAAAAGCAACTGCTTTGGACAAGTCCGACCACTGCTAGGAAGTCAAGTTTCTTGGCTTTGGACAGGTATCCTTCTGTCCTATTTTGCTTTAAATTTTTAACGTTAAAAAAACTACGCATGTCTTTAGGGACTCAAACCCCTTCTCTGTTTTCAGATATATCTGAATGTCTACACTTACAAAGGCTTATCTGCTATTTCAGTTGCTTAGCCCAACTCTTATAGCTCTGGGTACTCCAATTACACCAGAAGCTCTTGTGATATCAGGGAAAATTCTACCATGCAGGCATCAGAAGGAGCATGGAGACTCTCCTGATAAAATAACTCCAAGAACCCTACAGATTTTTTTCAGGTCTTTCACTCTTTGTAGGGCCGGCCATACGAAACAATCACCTGAGCTACTGACAGCCAGTTCAAAATTTTGTGCACTTAATTTCTCACCAATTGGAACATGTGGATCAATCAAAACTAGTGTTTGCTTAATTTAATCCCAAGAAAAGATGTATACAACTCAAGTGTAATTTTATTATCTGACTCTCTCTCTCTCTCCCTCTCTCTCTCTCTCTCTCTCTCTCTCTCTCTCTATATATATATATATATATATATATATATATATAACTTGATAGTGTATGCAGGTGTGTATTTTTTATTTTTAAGTATTTACTAGGAAATATCCCCTGGGATAAAATATTTACTGCGAATTTTTCAAAGTGTCTTTGCCAGTCCTCTAGAATGTTTTCTGCTTGTCTGCAATGACACTCATTCTGTGAATGATTTTCTAAACATATTAGCACTTGTCTCAGAAAATCAGTAGCCAGATTCAAGAAATTGTGTTATTAGGTTTTCAGCTATGGATTCATCTTTTTTCTCCATGTTCTTCAAAGCCAAAGCTATCACTGAACTCAGAGGTTTGCTCTCAAAGTTTTGGAATTCTTATTTTGTAAATCATTAGTAGACATTGACATTACAATTTAAAACAGAAAGCAATTTAAAATAGGTTAGGTCATTGAAATAGCTTTACTCATTTGGGAAGGAGGGGGTTAAGATTCAGATCAAAGAGGTGGGAAACAACTTGTACATTGGAGTCCCCCCCCTTTTTTCATCAGACACAGTGATACATTAATGACTGTGTCATTCTATGATCCAACCACATGGCATACTGATATTGAAGTCAATTGAGGCATCCCATAAATATACCACAAATGCAATCAAATAGGTTTTTAAAAAGTTACATACACTGTAAAGAGTTTTAAATGTTTAAAACATGGGGGCACCTGGGTGGCTCAGTGAGTTGAGCGTGTGACTTGACTTTGGCTCAGGTCATGATCTCAAGGTTCGTCAGTTTGAGCCCCATGCTGGAGCTTTACTTACTAAATAAGTTTATTTACTAAATAAATAAAACTTTAAAAAAGTTTAAAACACAGTAAAAGTTTTTAAATCTGTAATAGTTTAGTATGGATAGTAAATGACTTCAAATTTTAAAGAACTCTGGGCCTTAATAATTACCGTCACTTCACATTTTAAGTTTAAGAACACAGTAAGAAATGGCAGAAAAATACGTCCTGCAAACACATAAGCACTTCTAAATGGAGGTCCAGGCAGCTCTACCTTATAAAATATAAATATAATTTAATTACCTGACTAGCTCTGGGCATATAACAATTTTTATTACTTGCAGTCAATACTATGGTCTTGACTAAGATGCTTGTGCAAATACTCACTGAATTCAGGTATAAAAGGGTTATTTCCCTTACAAACAGACTTGAATAAGAGATAAAAATGACCAAAAATCCCCTTTTAAGTGAAATCTGACAGAAAAGTGGCAAAATCTAAACCTAAGATTTGAAACACCTGAAAGAAAAAAGGAAAAAAAAAAAAGCAAAGCAAAGCAAAGCAAAACCACCACAATTCGATCACAGGTTAACATTTTGTTGGCAAATGGTCTCTCATTCTTTTATTATGCAGATGTGTACATGTATATAGGCTAAATTACTATGTTTTACATAAGCTTTCAATAAAATTATAATCTGCATTGCCACTTGACAATGCCTTTTGAACCTCTTTCCAACCCAGCTGATTTCCTTTTCAATCATTCTAGATGGCTGAAAAACATTCCTACTGCCATTACTTTAAAAAGTATCTTCTTCTATCAATTCAGACGTCACAATCATGAGTTAAAAATAATAAATTCAGTTCTCTGGAGGCTTTCATTCTAAATAAAGAATTCTGCCTGAACGTGCATCCTGGTGAATGTATTTTCAGGGAGTACTTCTGGGTTGACATTTCTCATGTTATTTTACATTCTGGATTAAGACCCATCTCATATGGTTTTGATTTATATTCTCAGCAGACTTCAAAAAGGAAATTCCAAGTGGAAGTTTATTCATACACCAGAACTATGTTTAAATGATGCTACAGGGATGTCTTAAACTAACACAAGTCAGGAAGTTCAAAGTTAAGGTTAAATCCTGGACCATGTTCCCACCTCTTCCTTCTTGGTATTTGGAAAGTGGAGATTTTATGTAACAGCTGTTCCACTTGTCTTTGACCTCCTGCATATGTATTTAGATAATTTCAAAGATGCATTTCAAAACTTTATGTCATAAACTGGTATTTTCTAAAGGGTGTTGCTGAAGTTTCAAGGTTAAACTTTCAAAACGAAACAAAACAAAAGATACTAGACCAAATAGAGAAAAACTCCCCATCTTGTTTTAATGACTAGATGAATATTTGGAGTCTACAGGACTCCTCCAATACTCTAAGTAATGAAAAGCAAAAAGTGACCCGAATTTCAAAGCCTAGCAAATTCACCAAGAGTGCATCTCTTTAGAACAAAACAAGTTTATTTTTGCACAGGGTTAATGTTATTGCTTTAAAGGGGAGTTTGAAATGAAGATTTGCTCTTAACAGCGTATCTATTAAGTAAAACTAAGTTTCTTCTTTTGTTGAATACATATACTCGGTTTTATAAATTAATTTTTTTAAGTTTATTTATTCATTTTGAGAGTGGAGGGAGGCCTAGAGAGAGAGGTGGGTAGAGAGAGAAAATCCCAAGCAGGCTCCACTCTGTCAGTGCAGAGCCCAACGCAGGGCTGTTGAGATCATGACCTGAGCTGAAATCAAGAGTCGGGACGCTCAACCGACTGAGCCACGCCAGCGCCCTATGAATTAACTTTTTAAAAAGAGTCTGTTGATTGGTTCAGAAAATGCTCCTTTACTTGAGGACATACACAGACTGTTACAGGAGCTGTAATGCAGCATCTTGCTAAACAGCATTACGGGAGCCGTAATATGGCCTGAAGTATTAGAAGCAAGATTCAAATCCTAGCTTTACTTCGGATTACCTTCGTGGCCTTGTGATAGGTTAACTTCAGCATGCCTCAGTCTCCGTATCTGTAACAGAGTACCTACTTCAGAGCATTGTTGTGGGGATTAAGTGAGTTGTTAGCTGTATGTGCTACGAGTACAGTTGAAGGTGCACGTGCCTGCAACAGAAAATAGTGGTTCCAACGGTTTCTGATTCTCTCCACTCAGCTCTTTTTCATTTGGCTTTCAGAAGTAGGAGGCATTCATCCTACTGATTTATTCGGCAGACATCTACGGGTTGCCCAGGGTTTGAAAAGCTTGCGATTAGGCACTGCGGGAGGATGCCTGGCTGTGGGGAGCGGGGTCCTGTTCTGCAGGTCTCTAAGTCAAGCAGAGGAGACAAAGACGCACCCAGGAATCACGAATCCCAAGAAAGCAAAACAGGATAAAGTCGTACAGGACTCAGAGCCAGAGGGGACATTTTGGGTAAAGTGACCAGGACAGACTTAGCAGGTGAGATGAGATGTGAGGCAGCAGATGGTTGGCTAACCGGTTCTGCCCATGGCCATCCCTTTCTGCCCACCGACTACTTTTGAGGCTGGGATTCCTGTGAATGGCCGTCTTTCTGGAATAGAGCATATGTTGCTTCATCTGCGCCTGCAGGAGGGCTTTGGAGCTAAACGCCGCCGCCCCGTCCCCTACATCCAGATCCTTCTTATGACAGGAATCTAATAGGCAATTCGTTTTTTTACATTCTGTGGAAGATTGTGTTATACTTTTTCTGTTAAATTACGCTGTATCACAGGTAGCCATGCTTCACACAATACAATGCTGTTTAACAAGATGTAATGAGAGTCATAAATGAAATGTGACACTTTGAAAATGGAACTGAGGGCCTCCACAGGCTGTTACTTTTAGGATATGAACACCAGGCTGGGGGAGACAGTCTGGTGATTATAGTTTACGATGTGCTTACCAGTTAATAAGTAAAATATTAGCAATCGCTTGATAATGTGAGGATCTCAAGGGCAAAGATGTGTTTGAACATACCAAACACATCAGAACCTTGGGAAAGAAATCTGTATCAGATGTGTAGGCTTCATTAAGGAAATGCCTTCAGAAGATTATTTTTCCATGTTATGAGAAAAAAAAAAACTGAACAAATAAGTAAATTCTTAGCAAGGGATATGGGCTTCCTGTGGAATAATGACTGGGAAAAGTTGAGGGTTAAAGTGGATCCCAAGGCCATTGACCTCAAGAGGTCAGGAGTCTCCCAGATAGGCTCCCTATCAAGGTCACTCCCACTATTAAAAACATCCAAGGTGTGTGTGTATTCAGGGATTTACTTTGTGAGGAGGCAATCAGGAAAATCATTGAAATACTATTAAAATACTTCAAATCATTTACATTTAAAAGCAAAGAGATGTTTGGTTCTTATGCTTAAATGATCATATTAACATCTCATGGCTGCTCAAATTATACTCAATGCTGAACACAAAATTTAGAAAGCAGTCTTCTTTGAATCTTTTGTTTTTTTCCAAAATAAGGAACAATTAGTACATATTCACACACACATACCCACACATACATACAGCTGACCCTTGAATGACGCCAGAGTTAGGGGAATGGACACCCGCACATTTGAAAGTTTTGACTGTTCAAAAAGTTCACTAATTGTGTATAGTTGACCAGGTGCCTTACCAGTAATGTAAACAGTTGATTAACACCTATTTTGTAGGCTGTATGTAGTCCATACTGTAATCTTACAATAAAGCAAGCTAGGAAAAAGAAAATGTTATTAAGAAAATCATGAGGGAGATACATATATAGTACTGTTCTGTATTTATTTTAAAAATCTGCACGTAAGTGGATCTGCGCAGTTCAAGCTCATGTAATTCAAGGGTCAACTGTGTGTGTGTGTGTGTGTGTGTGTGTGTGTGTGTGTGTGTTTAAATTGGGATGAAGTTTGTCTTGTCTAGATTAATACATTAAGTAGGAATTCTTAACCTAGGTTTTTAGATAGAACTGAAAGGCATGGAAATCCCTTGTATATAAGTAGTATTAGGAAGATGCTTTATTTGTTGAGACTACATAGCTCTCATTAAGTTCTCTGATTCACTTATTGTACCACTAAGGTGCTCACATTTAGCCCAAAAAGAAAACTTTATGCACCAGGTTTAAAAGAGGGCCAAGTTTTTCCTGCTTTCATCCCTTTAGGCAATCAAGTTTTGATTTTGGAACTTAAGAGAAATAAATGGTCTCTCTCTCTCTCTCTCTCTCTCTCTCTCACACACACACACACACACACACACACAACATGCACACAAATATATATACAGGTGCACATACATTCTGTAAATATGTCATAGATAAAAGTACAAGTATCCTTCAATAAATATGTACATTCTTCTATCCTCTGAAACTATGACATTGTAGGTACACATCACCAGGTTGGAAAGCAGGTTGCATCTATACATGTTCAGTTGTTAGCCCAGAGCCTTGCAAATGAATGTTGGCTGAAACAGTGAATGGCTATATGAAGAGGAAAGTATTTATAGCTTTAAACATTTATAAGCCAATAAACACCTACAGTATTTTTTAGATTTTCAGGGCCCTCCAAACTCACCAGGCTATTGTAAACATGGGAACATAGATTATGGAAGTAGCTTGCAAACTGAAAACCCTATATGAAGATAAGGTAACATTATTTTTCCAGCTGTGATTCTACCTCTGGGATACAAGTCCCCAGACACCCTTTGGCTGCAGTGTCTCTGTAGCTTTCAACAGTGCCTGTGTTTTCTGAAAGGCGAGGCCACTTGACGTTGTCCCAGCCTGGACAGGAAGAGCTGTTTCTGCTGGCTCCCATCCCCTTTCCCTCTATATGGAATCCTTGGGAATCCCAAGGGCACAGATGACTGCGAGATTTGGTCTTGAAAAATTAACAGTGAGAAAAAAAGATTTTCCTGTATTCCCACAAAGGAATTACCCTCCCTTTTAAGATCATGAAACCAGACTGGGACATATTCATACTCGAGAATAATCAGACTAAACCACAGAAAATAAATATCATAGGACTTTTAAGTGTTTTGACCACTATCTTTAGTAAGAAATACACTCCTTAGAGTTGTTAACATGCACATACTTGCACATGTGAACACACACACAGCAACTGAAACAAAGTTTCACAAAATAATAGTTACACTGTATATATATATATATATATATATATATATATATATATATGCAATGCCACCTGACATTTCTTTTTTTGGTTTGTTCTCCTCTGTTAAAAATTGTTGGGTATACCCAGTAACTGACTTCATGATCCCTCTATTTAAAGAACACTGTTGTGGATGACACTCTGGTTAAATAAATGAATGAACTGAACACAGTTCTAAGAATCTGACACCCAGAGTTCTTCTTAGACTCCTCCCTCTCCTACATCCCCAATATTTCCACAACACAGTCCCAAGCCCCGTTGAATTTCTGTCTGAAACGTATTTCTGAAACCCCTGTGCCCACGTGCATTCCCTCTGCTTTGGTTTAGAGGGATCTGGCAACTTCAGTTCTTGCCTTCCGTGCCTCTCTACAGTGTAAGCCCGGTTGCTCCCCTTGAGACTCCTTCATGCCTCCTTGTCACCTGCAGAATGGAGTAGCAGCCCAGCCTCCTGGCCACAGTGCCCTGCCTCACCTGGCCTCTGCCTACTTCCAGGGGCTGATGGCCCACGTTAGGTCCAGTTGTATGTTAAGTGCCTGGGGCCCGCCAGTCCCGAGGTGTGGGTTCATGTCCCACTCTGTGCTTGGGCTGTTTCCTCCCTTTGTCATCACATTCTTCCTACTTGGTCCTCCTGACTTACTTTCATTTGTCTTCTATCAACATTCAGCTAAGACCTTACCTCCCAAGTCCCAGGTGAGCCTGGTCTTCTCAGGACTTTCATACATCTCTTTTAATTCTTACAAGATTAGCCTAAACTGTTCTTACTACATGTCTGTCTCCCCATGGGACCACAAGCTCTTCAGGGGCAGAGGTTGCCTGATTCATTTTTGGCATCTCTAGAGTCTGGCAGAGCACCTGGAACCCAGTGTGTGCTCAGTGCGTGCTGAGCTGCAGAGAAGCAAGAGTGATGATTCTGCCCCAAGTATCCCTTGGGCGGCCATCTTTCACCGACATTGCTCGGCGTTAATCCTGAACCAGAATGGTCTGCTGCTCCTTGCATTTATTCCTGGACCTCTGGATTAGTGCTAGTCAAACGTCGTTGATGAAGGTACCTTTGCCCCCTGAAAACGCTCTCCTGCTTTCCTCTTCCTTTCCCAGTTTGACTGAAGGAGGCTGAGGGGCACATGTTGGGTTTCCGTAGCTTTCTGTTCCACTCCGTTTGAGAAGTCTGCTGCTACTACAGCTGGGGCAGAAGGTGGGCTGGGAGCCAGCCCTAGTCTTAATCAATAACAAATCAATGACGTGAAATCTCACGCAGCTTAGAGGCCTTCCTATGAGGATTTGGAATAGTGCTGGAAAGTCAGATTTGGTCCAAGTCACTTCAAATCTGGAAGGCTCTGGGAGGAGGAGAGTAGTTCTGGTGATGAGCAAAAAGGGTTTGGTCTCTTCATGAACAGATCCGAGGCCTAGTTCAGTCTGGACCACCCAAGATCTCCCCGGATATGCCCCAGAGGAAACTCAACTTCCTGAGGCCACCCCAATCACACCTCCAAAGGAGTTATCCAGCTAGCCCTGAATGTACACGCCCCTGGGGAAAGTGTGTACGTTTTTAATTAGGGTAGACTAATGCCTCTCTTGAGGCGTCCCCACACTCAGTTATGATGACTTCGGTTCTCGAGAGCAGAGGGAAAATGTGTGATGTAGTAGGGTGACTTCTTTTGGGCACTAGATTTAGTTGGGTCTGCTACAAGACCCTCCCTTCTCTCCTTCCTTGAAGGTATAGCTCATTGGGCACCTCCTCCAAGAAGACTTCCCTGAACATTTCTAACACTTATGGTCTCCACCATTCATGATTTCTGGCCATCTCGAATTGTTATTTGACCTGTCATATGTTACCATGACTTCCATCTATTTATAGACTTACAGTCTGAGCAGAGTGAATTTGTAAACAGTAGGGGCTCAATACAGGTTTGTGATGGTTGTGGCTGTTACAGCTACTGTTAATAGTTAACATAAAAACAAGCCTGTATGCAGGCATGGCTGATGACGACCGATGATGGTGACTCATAGACCTCCTTCCTTTCTAGAGATAGGAAAGCAGAGCTGGGGGAAAGCAATGAATTTCTTTAATGGATACGGTGAAGGCAGGAACAGATAAGGGAAAGGACACAGCAAGCTGAGACCAAAAACTTTTCCGAAAGGTAGTGTGGCAATTGCCAGCAGCATGGACTACGGGCTTACTGCCGGGGTCCCTGAGCAAACTGTGTTTCGTCGCGAAGTCTCAGTTTCTCATCTGCAAAACGTGCATAACGTCACATAACTCTTCAGAGCAGCTGCAAGGACGTTAACAGGAACTGCACAAGGAGCAAGGCCATTTAGTTCACTGTTGCAATCTAGTCCCTGGCACAGGGCTTTGGATTTCACTTGGTGTTTACATTTGCTGAATAAAATGAACTATGTGAATCAACAAGGAGCAGGCGCTTAAAAATTGGAGCTATTGTTATTGGCTAAAATGAGTACTGTTCACGTTTTCTCCACTGATGCACTCAAATGGCAGAAGAAAATAAACAGATGCCCCCAAAGAATTTATTTGACATTTACACCCATAGAGGGGAAGAATATAACATGCCCACACTTGTTTTAAAACAATAAAACCAGGGGTGCCCAGATGGCTCAGTCGCTTAAGTGTCCGACTTCGGCTCAGGTCATGATCTCATGGTTCGTGAGTTCGAGCCCCGCATTGGACTCTGTGCTGACGGCTCAGAGGCCTGGAGCCTGCTTCAGATTCTGTGTTTCCCTCTCTCTCTCTGCCCCTCCTTCACTCGTACTCTGTCTGTCTCTCTCTCTTAAAAATAAATAAACGTTAAAAAAATAAAAATAAAAATAAAAATAAATCAATAAATAAAACAATAAAACCTTCCTTCACATTTTAAGAAACTTGATGCTCCAAGAAGATGTACCATTCTATAGTTTCTTATCCTGCCAGGTTGAAGAGGCTCAGATGTACACTTAAAAAATAAATCTCATTTTTAGAGAGGTGATTTATTATTACTTTTTAATAACAGTCTCCCTGAACACTAGAAAACGTGAGGTTCAGGCAAATTCCAACTCCGTTCAAGCCACAGTGACGTGAATTGGACCCAGAGTCCGATGGGACGCATGGAGGGACAGCACAGGCAGTTGAGGGCTGACTGTTGGATAGGTTTAAGATCACAGGACGGAGGCAGAGTCTCTCTCTGGTCAGCAACATGAAAGGGCTGGCTGAGAAACAAACACCTTCTTCAATATATTTCCATAAAACAGCAAGAGATCTTCTGTTCTGACGGCAACTTGTGCATTTTATTCAGGAGCGCACCCAACATCCTGCAGAGGTAACCTCAGAGATGGAACCCAGATTTCATCACTCTCTAAAAATCCGTCACGGTTCTCAGATGCCTCCAAAGTAAAATCCAAACTTCTGGGGACGGCATACAAGTCTTGAGCTCAGCGTAGGTCCCAGGCACATCCTTCTGTGTCTCAGCTGGCCACAGTGCCCCGGATACCAGGGGAACTAAACAACTCGTGGTTCCCTCACACGGCCACCTCCCACCGCTCCAGTCTGCTGTGCCCTGTAGGTACTTTTCCTAGGTCTAGAATGACTTTCTCCCACTTCATCCAATTAGCTAATTCTTCCTTCCCCCTCTGTTTCCCCCTCTGTAATTGCCAGCTCCACTTTTACCTCCTCTGCGAAGTCCTTCCTGTGAAGATCACCCTCTCCTGCCACACGGTAAGTAAGTAAGGTTCGCCCGTCACTCCTTTGCACCCACTGTGTACTTCTGACCCAGCACTTACCCGGCACTGGAATTTTCGGTTTACTCTGCTTTCCTGTCTCCCTCCACAGGCATTGTCTTTGCATATCCTGCACCAACCAACGGGCTTGATTAACGTTTGCGTGGCAAACTAAGGAAGCTTCCGGTACAGAGGCTCGAAGAAATGTAGAGCAAGGAGTAAAAAAGAGTCCTCTCGAGTGCTTCCGGCCACTGACAGTGGAGAAGAACCTCACTGCTCCCCAGTGACCTGTGAAGCATCAGCAAAGATTCCAAACCTCCACACTTCCTTTTGCTCATTGTTTTCATTCACATTAAAAAGGAACACCATGGATTTGCATCACAGCCTCAAAATAAAGTCATAGGGAGAAAGGATTCCGTTTGGAACAGAAAGAACCACATGCTTTCTAATAAATCAAACCCCTAAATAGAACTGAAATGGGAGGTGGGGTATGTTCCTCTCATTTCCCCACCTTATCAACAGGGTCTCTTAGCACACAGAACTCTCGACTCATAGGGAAACAGCTCAGGAGTTACATTATAATGCCAATGGTCGATCTTCGGCTTGAAATTTCCAAATCTTTTCTTACATGCCCTTTAAGATGATAAATACAGTTTGAAACACTCTGCAGTTGACTACAAACAGCAAAGATGATGTTTCCGAAGGACTTCCTCCTTCTTGGGCCAGAGTACCTTCATAGCACCGTGCACATGCTAACTCCAAGTTCAGAGCCTCCTTCAAATTTTACTCCTGTCTTCTCTGTCAAGCGAGGTTTCTATTTACACTCCAAACAGTGTATTATTTAGACATTCCATAACCTCACTTACTTCCCAACACAACAATGTTGGTATCATCAAATGTAGAGTATTTGAAATTAATGATCCCCAAACAGAAAAAAAGATCTATACGTCATCTATCTTCAGTTTCTCACATTCTAGGTTAAAAATTCTCCTTGGCATAATGGTTTCTATCAGCAAAACCGAGACTGCACTAAATTACTGATAAATTCTTCCGGGAACCTCCTCTATGGAACTCCCCTTCAGGGATTTACAACCATTCTCCATAGGCTTTATATTGATAACTCCGTTCCCGACCATGCTGTGAAAATAGATGGGGAACAATTCACAGTAGTGCTTTGAGATGCTTGTCTGGGAAAGTGGGGGTGTACCACTCTTGCTGATGTCATTGTCATTTCTCAAATTCCAGCCCTGGCCACCCTCCCATCTGGGCTACTTTTTTAATCTGGAATTCTCTCTCCCAGCCTTCCCTCACTACCCACTCACCTGACCTCTGGGGGAACCATGAGTCACTTCCTGTTCTTTAAACTTGTGGCTAAACTTCCTCTTCTGTAAGAGGCTTGAATTGGGGGTGTGACGAGAGGCACTGGGAGGCAGAAGGCTGCCTGGAAGGCAGGCAGAAAGGAGAGAAGAGTACCGTTCCGTCCATATTAGAGAGTGAGTTGTTGAAGACTGCTAACTCCTGATTTTTCCAGGAGGTAATTATTGCCATCACAGTATTAACCTGACTTGTACAATTATCTGAGTTTGATTTACCTCCTGATTCACTCTTCACCTTTCCACTGCCTACCTGCAACTTCAGAAAGAATGGTGGGTGAAACATGTAAAAAGCAAATTTATCAATCTTATATTTATGAAAAATCTGGGCAAATCTGGGACCTAATTAAAATAAGCGGTTGGATGGGCATCTATTTTATTGAGACTGGCAGTTTTATTTGCCATTAAAATTAATACGCTGGATATAGTACATAAGTCTTCGCTTCCCAGGTCAGTTTTTAATAAGAGGATATTTTTACTGTGGTAGTTTTTAAATTAAGGATTTTTAAAATAATATTGTGGCAGAGACAAGCAAAGTCGATATTTCCCAAACCTGTGGGTGGACTCTGATCACCAGCCTCGCTGGCAGCCAGGCCCCGGGAAGAAGTTCTGTGCAAAGGTACGCGAGTGAATTTGCCATGTGATTTACCTCCCCTTCTCCTTCTTTATCCACGAGGGGTTGCACCAATGCCCAGGTGACCCAGGACCTCAGATGCTGCGTGTTGAGGTCGGGGAGATCAGCCAGCCTAGATCTGGAGCAGATCTTATTCCAGAGTGAATGGGAAACAGACTTTTAGTTGGCTGACATCATAACGCTTTGGGGACAGGGACTTCTGCCTTACTTGATGTTGAATCCCCAATGGCCACCTTATGCCTGGAGAAGAGTAGGTATATAGCCAATGTTTACGGAATAATGAATGTTGTGTGGGTTTAAGGGTGTGCAATGAAAAATCAAAGTGCACACAGAGAGTTAATTTGAAAAAATCTTCTGAGGATGCTTTGCTACTACTACTCCTACACACACACACACACACACACACACACACACACACACACAACTTCCCTCTAAATATTACCTAAAACTCTTGATTTTTATGTTCATTTTCGTTTCATGGAAATCATCCAACTTTCAATACACACTACACTAAGATACATTGTGAAACTGTTTCTTTTGAAAAAGACGCAATTCTGGTCCCCTTCACCCCTGCCCCTACCTTTGCAAATAAAGCCGATCTTAGTTGACTGAACATGTTTGTTACACTGCTCATCAGTTTTAGAGAATCAAATATGTTTCAAAACCACTTTGGGGTTATCCAGACTTTAAAGGCAGATGCCCTGCAGGGATACTAACTGGTGGGTGGGTTTCTTTGCTCGGTCTTCTCTTGCCCCTTCAGACTACCCTGTGAAAATGACAAAGGGTAGGACACTTTCCTTTAACAACAGGACCCACAGATCCCTTATACCTTTGTATTTATTTTCAGGCTAAAGGTGATTTCTAGGCTAAAGACTATGAGGTGGCATTTGATATTTCCTTTTTAAACTAATTGTGACTAGATACTGGAACTATATGTTTAGTATCTGTTGGGATAAATTAATAATAATACTACAACTTGTATTTATGCTTCTTTTTGTCATTTAAAAAATGTTTCATTTCCTTTCTTTCTGCTGCCTAAAAAGTAACACAAGGGATAGCTTGAAATAAAATCATAGGAAAGAGTTACAAACCAACATTAAAAAAAAATCCTTTTGTATATTTGCAAGAGGTGATAGCAGGCACATGTATAATTTGTCTGAAATCTCCAAGTGGCTGTGTCTTCTAACACTAGTATTAAATGACTAGTTATAAGAAAGAAGCAATGGAGGGAGTGAGAATGGAAGGAAAGAAGGAGGAAAGGAGGGAGGGAAGGAGGGAAGGAAGGAAGGAAGGAAGGAAGGGAGGAAGGAAGGGAGGGAGGAAGGAAAGAGGGAAGGAAGGAAGGAAGGGAAGAAGAGAGGGAGGGGGAAGGGAGGAAGGAAGCGCGAAGGGAATGAAGAAGGACTCTAACAATATGGCATCCTTTCAGACTACCTAAACAAATATGTGGCTGGCACCTGTAGAGTTAGTCCGGCACCAGTACTCCAGGACACTTGTATTTGGTCATCTGGCTACTGCATATGAACATCCTTCTAACAAAGAAAGAACTTGTTGCTTACCTTTCTTGCTCTATATTGGCACCTTCACGGACAGTGCCCAGTTTATAGCTATTTCTCAAATCAGAAACTTTGACACATTTCTCAATTTCACCTTTCTAAATACATTCATCTCGCTTAGCTTGGTCACTCTTCCCATCTACAAGATGGTTCTCTGAACCCTTTGCTCCCTGTCTTTGTCCTGTCCTGGGTATTCCGGATTTCTAGCAGGAGTTCAATGAAAGTCACTAGTGGAAATGTACCACCTGAAGTCTCACCTTACTTTCAACTTGAATCTACTTTCAATCATTTTAACTACCACTGCACAAATGATGATCCCAAACCCAACTCTAGATTTATGTTATTCTAAAGTTTGGCTTCCTAACTCCCTCTGGGTGAAAAACAACCTTCTCACTGTACTAGGTACCATGTGATCATCTAGTGAGTTCATATTAACTGATGAATAAATATTTGGCTAAAGTTCATTATGGTTAATGAATGTCTATTTGAGCTTTATTTTACCCTGAACCTGGCTTATTTCAAAAATATCTTAAGGATTTACTGAGATAGGCATGAAAGCAAAACTTTAAATGTTTTTAAGCCTGTGGCTCTTAACACCACCACGATAGAACAAAAATAAAAGGGCATACAGTTGGAATCCTGTAGCCATTTCTCAATGTGCCCAATATAAATCACACAGTCTTTTAAAAAAATCCAAGAATTCAAAATAAACAAACAAACAAAAAAAGCAGGGTTACTCCAAGGCATTTTTTTGTCCTAGAATATTTTTATTTTACCCCTCAGACTCCTCTCCCAAAATGTCCCAATGCTCATTTGAATACAGTCTTTAACGGGAAACAGCACATGACCTTCCAAACAGGCAGAAAATGATTTGCTAATACCATGGGAGTGGGTGATCGGCTTTTCGCAGAACAAGATGGCTTCACTGCCTTAGTACTGAAATTAGCAGGAATAACAAAACAATTTCTCCTCACACACAATGGCTAGCGTCATACCTAAAACCCTCTGGCTTCTAAAACGAAAAAGAAAGAAGAGGAAATTGAACTTTGTACAGTTACCTCTGTGCATCTGTCAGGAACACAGAGAAAAGACTGTGAACTAGTAAAGTTTCAACGCTAAGAAACTCACATTTCCAAAGAGACTGCGGAATTTTGTAAACGGTTTAAAAGGTATATTTACTTTAATAAGTTATGACATAAACAGGTACTAAAGTGAAATCACTACATTAAAAAAAAAAAAAAAACTGTCCACACAATTTTCAGCTTTTTAAGTGTACTTTTCTTGGGGAAGTTTGATGATTGGCCACTGTGGGTTATTAGATAGTAAGCGAAGTAATTTCTGAATGCTTTTAATTTAACGAAACTATTTGGTCATAGTCCATCTGTTGCTGTTACCAAAAGGTTTACTTTTTTTGGGGGGGGGGAGCGTATATATTAGAAATATATTAGAAATTATGAGTTGGGGGACACATAGCTGGCTCAGTTGTGACAGCATGAGACTCTTGATCTCGGGGTTGTGAATTCAAGGTCCACGTTGGGTGTACAAATTACTTAAAAATAAGATATTAAAAAAGAAATTGGGGGGGGGGGAAAGAGAGGCTGCAGAAGGCAGAGGCTTTTACAGAACAATCTGTTTCTCTGAAGGAGAGTTAAGGGATGCCTGGTGAAACCACCAAAGTGCCTAGCTAGCTAGCTGTGTGACCTTGAACAACACTTTAACCTTCTTGATCCCAGGCTTCTTGGTAAGATGAGTAAAATGAGGTCTCTTTTAGAGTCTTTTAATGCTCTAAAATCCTGTGATCTGAAAAGATAAAATGTTATGTTGACAGTATCTGAAATCAGTGAGAGCAATGCCATATTGGAACAACGTCACAGGACTTCAGAGGAGATAAACCGTACCTATGTTCTGGCTACATGACTGTAGACAAGAGCCACACCCATGCTAACCAAATCCAAGAATCCCATATGAACGCTGTAGGAGAGTTAAGGTCAGTCCTACACTTTGTTGCTAGGAAAGCATTGTTGATGAGCTCTAATCCAAATGGTTTATATGATTTCATATTGTGGTCTCTGACATAGCAAGAGAAGCATCCTGAGAAACCACTGTCTCAGCTGCTGAGTCTTTGTCTCGCACATTATCCCCAACTCGGTCCTTTGCTTGATTTTATTCTTAAATATAACATTTCTGATCGCTTTCTGTTTTGTAATCTAATTCCAATAAGGACAAGAAGACAGACAGGATTCTGGCTGGAGGGAGAGGAATAAAAGGGCATTTTTTTAAAGGCAGCCAGTTATTCTAAGACAGTTATTAAAATGTCTGGGTAAATGACCTCATACTGCACTCAGCCTGCAAATCAGCCAGGCAATCTGGCCCTTGGTGCATATGGCTTTGGACTGCTTTCTGTGAAATCGAGTTACAGGAATCTGTGAACAGGAGTCCTTTTTTTCAGCAGTTCCTATAGCACCTGACAGTGTCAGGCACATGGTGGCATGGTAAAATTTGCTGACAATTTCCTAAACAGCTCTCATGGAAAAGGCCAGAAAATAAATTCTACACCATGTGAAAGCTTTAGGCATTTTATAGTTTGACTAGAGATAAACATTTGCTATAATGGGAATGGGAATATTTACTAAACAGGGAATAAACTACTTAAAGGCTAAAACAGTATATTGGTAAATTTGCTTCCATTATTCTTTAACTTGTAAATCATAATCATGTATACTTGTTTTCCTGGAAATAAATATTATCACTAGAATACTGCAGGGTTGTTTTTTTTTTTTTTTTTTTTTTTTTGAAGTGTATTCAGGAATGTTCTCCCTGATTTAAATTGTATAAGGAAGGCTTATAGGGCCGAAAAAGTCCATTTGATTCTTGTTTTAACTGTCTCATATGCCATTCGGGTATTTTGCTAAAAAGTATCTGCACGGTTATTGTTAATATCATGTGCTAGGCATGATGCTAAATATGTTACGCATTTATATACAACGACTCATTGAATCCTCATAACAACCTCTAAAAAAGTATTATCATCCCCATTTTATGGAGGAAGAAACCAAGGCTCAGGGAGATTAAATAAAGTGCCAAGGTCGTACAACAGTGATGACATATGTGATACCAAGGGCTTCTGCTCCATTTCTAGTCCTTACTTATAACCATATGGGAATACATAGAAAAGAAAAAACAAAAAACAAAAAACCCAGCAAAGCGTTTCACATCCTTCTGAAAGAAGACTGGGTATAAATTATAAATAAAAAAAACAACTAAAGGAAAAAAACTCACTTACATAATTTCCCCATTTGTTTATTCAGACCTTAGTCAGCCATTAAATGTATATGTCACCTCACCAGACAATGTGAGGAATAGACAAGAGGTCAACTAAAAGGCAGTGCTTAAACTGTGATGAAAATGAGGAGAAAGGTGAATCATCAAGCAATATTTTCCTAAATATTTTCCAATATTTCTTGACTCCTTGTGGAAGGTTCTAAGTGGAAATTCTAGGTTCCTGGCAAGGGGAAGTCGCTAATAGCTATGTAAGAGGAGGGGAGCAGCAAAATGAGGGCAGCATAGTAACAGCGTTGTTGTGGGACATAATCCAGACAAAGCACAGTACCAAGCCCTTCTCCCTATGATCGCACACGCTACTGACCCTCTGAGATAGACATTATGATCGCCACTCGAGATGAGCAGGAGGAAAGTGCACACAACCAGAGACAATGTCGGCATTCAGACCCGGATCCTTCTGAGCCTGAGCCTTCCACCCTTCCGGGACACCACGCCCCTCCAAGTCGTCCCACTGCAGGGTATCCTCTGCCACTGCCCAAAGCTTGCAGTGGGAAAACAAGGAAACGAAGAAGGGGACCCTAACGTGGGGGGCGGGGGAGACCACAGGCACAGATCAGTAAAATGAATGGGGAGGTTTATCCAGCAATCTGTACTGTTAATTAACTTTAGCTGTCTACCAGCTAAGTACTCTGTGGCTCCATGGTGATTATCAAGCCAGTCAGAATCTCAACTGGGGCCTGATTACTAAATTTAATAGGATTATGCTTTTTTTCCTCTCAGAACTGAATCAAAAAAGTTCTTTTCAGCTGAGGTTTTTGTGTTGTTGTTGTTGTTGTTGTTGTTGTTGTTTTCTATTAGTAAGTCAGTCCAGAATTATCCCAGAGACCTCAAAGATTGTTAGAGCTGCTTTTCACTTATTTGGGGGAAATGAAAGACAGAATTCTTGCAGGGTTGAAGCAAGAGCATAGAAACAGACTCCTCCTGGCCCTTCTTGCCTCAGTCTGGACTTACATTCAATGAACTCAACTCAGCAGAAAAGCCACAGGAATGGGGGCAATGAACACAGTCCGTGCTTAATAACTGGATAGATAGATAAATAAATAAATAAATAAATAAATAAATATTTAATGACTTTTGAACCATAAATATACTTCAGTTTTATAAACAGGTATTACCTTAAAATTGGGTGTTAAATGAATTTTTTTAAATAGATCTTAATTTAAATATGGAGGACTAGTTAATACTTCATGTTGGAAATATTCTGCTCTGAAATCCAGTTTAGTACGGAGACTAGCTTTTTTCCTTTAAAAAAAAAAGTGTTTTGGCTGAATCTTAAAAAACAACCCTGATTTATGGATCTTGTGAATGTAGATTCTTTTATGGTAAGAAATCATAAAATAGGTTAACCAGCATTTGTTTTGGGTATGGAAGTATGTATTTATATTTAAGCATCATACTTTCAAGTATTTAGCACAGAAATGAAATTGGTTTAACATAAACTAGGTATAACTTGTTTGGTTGTTAATGGAAAACTTTTCAAGTCTATCATGCTTTGTTAGTTTGGGGCAGAATATAGGACAAATTCGAAATAGTGAAGAATTAAGATGGAAAAAAAAAAAAAGGTTCTCAATTCCCAGATCTGGGCTTCTTTGGAGAAAGTGAAAATGGATTTTTTTTTTTTTTTGAATGATGAATGATAAACTGCTTTTTAAAAAGGAAATTATGTATGCTGTTACTCATCTTAAAAAATGACCATAGCTTCTATAGAGACTTTGATTCACATGTTTCCTGGGGATACAGCCCCCTCTTGTATAAACACATACACATACCAATATATTATGTGAACTTCAATCTTGTAGTGACTTCAAGGAAAAATTTGTTTTTATAAAAGAACTCACATTTTCCCATGCTTCTTCACTTCTTGTGCAACAACTTTTATGAGATTCTAGTAAACTGTTTTATTTATTTTCCTTTGTTCTTCCCTTCTTACTGGAAGAGGTTATCTGGATGTAATCATGTTGAAGGAGAATACATTCTGAATAAGGAGATGCTTTAAATCGACGGCCAACAAGTAAAACGCCCAGTCCTGCCACCACTTTGGATATGGTTCTAGTTTTAGTAAAACTTAGTTTTACTGGGTCAACACATTCATTTATTCTAATGCTGTCTATGTTCCCTCAAAGCAAGAACAGCTATTTCAGTAACCTCCTAGTTCATCTCTGCAGATTTAGCTACTCTCTGTAACCCAGCTGACTAAAGTTGAAGTTTGTGGCAGTAGAAATACACTGTGTAAATCCCTGGTCTACCTCATCAAAATCCCTGGAGACCGTGTTGTGCTCTCAGCATACTACGCCATAACCCGCTAAATCGTTATTTGTATTCACTGAAGTATCAGTAAGCCTGTCTGGTGTTCCAGCCACCTGGAGCTGACAAATATTTTCCTAATAAGAGGGATACCATAGCAACCAGATTTGTGCCATGGATACAAACCAGGCATCACGGGGCTGCAATTTAAGGTGGGACGCAGACTTGCAGCACCCACAACAGTATTATTGTAAAGAGTGTCCCGAGAACTCAAAATTCAGTATTTTGGGGGGTTAAATTCTATAAACAGAAGAATGGAAATCACCCCGGACCCTAACAGAAGGAAGGCAGTAACTAAGATTGAAAGAGTTTGTGTTTCAAATCCATTTGTTAGAAGCAATGCCACCTTGGACAAGTTAACGAACTTTTCTGAGTCTCAGTTTTCTCATCTGTAAAATAGGAACAATAATCCTGCCTCAAAGGGCGGCGGCGAGGTTGAAATGGGATGATATCTGTACCGTGGTTGGCAGATGAGAAGGACATGACAACTAACAGCTTTTATCATTAAGATAAACAGGGAGACAATGGATATTTACAGGACATAAGGGCATTGGTCTCCAAAACAGCATGCAGGTGAATAGATTAGAAATTCCTATCTGTGTTAATTTTAAATATTTTATTTCAGTATTTTAGATATTTTGAGGAATAAATTGTTATGCCAGTGTTCCACGTCCATGTCAGGATTTAATACAAGGTGCCCTTACTTAAGCTGCGCACCTGCATGGTGGTTTCTGGGGGTGGGGGGTGGGGAGCGGGAGTTAGTTATGTAGTGCAGAGGGCTGGCATTGGCTATCCCATGTGCACGTTCATTTTCTGTACTGCCCAGTACCACGATGTACTGAAGTCTATACGTACCTAATTAAGAGGATATGTGGAACACACTGCTTACTTTTAAAGAAACTAACCCTCACAAAATGCACACGTAACGTAAAAAGATTCCTACAGAGATACCACGAAGAGATGATATTAATTACTAGCAGGAGTGGTCACCAAGCAGTGACAGAGCTGAACATGCCCACTCCCTAGCCCTGTAACATTCACATCTGCAAGGTAAGAACAATGAAAATATAGTTAGACCAGACAAGAAGTCCACTAGAATAATTTACAATGGTCCTGAAGATGATCTAAAAGAGGTATATAAGTAATTGTTGATCAGCTTTGGTCTTTGGGACTTGAGACAGTAAATGATAGTGGACCACGTATATAACTTACAAAATGCAAATAAATCCATTGGAAGTATTGCTCAAGATCATGTTACCGATAGGACCATACATTCGCAGACACATGGGGCCGCTGTGCTGGGGACCATGAGTACAGAGTGGGAGTACCATAGGACCATGTCTGACAGATGCTTCGCAACCATTTTCACAGTGTGGCCTGTATCACATTTGTACTAGGGTAAACAACCATGCTGCTGGAAACCCAAGGTCATCAGACAAGGCCTCTGGCTATCCCAGGCCCTGCTCAGCCAGCCCAATGGCTGAGGAGCTGAGTATCTTTAGCAGACCTATAAACCTTTGAGAGTACGCCCACATCCCAGAGAGGCACCTAGGAGCACACTGCTTGGAAACTCAGTCCTACAGATAGATTTAGGCAGGGCTAATTATTGAAGAACACAGCTATTAGGTCCTAATGCACTCAACTCTATAGAAAAGGAGAGAGAAAGGGTTTTTTTTTTTTGTTTTTTAAATGGACCTCTTAAGAATCAGCCCACCAAAATGTGTCTGTATCACAACTGGGCTTGTTCTGGAGAAGTTACATATTTATGCTATCTCATTCTCCAGTCTGATAAAGGGACAGATTTTAACTACTTACTAACCTTCTCTTTCTTCTCCGTTGGTGAGCATACTCCAGTTCTGCATGGTCAGCGTTCAGCACAGTGTTCCTTACACAGCAAGTGCTAATATGTTTGTTGAATACACAAGGCCACTGTTAAGCTACAAACACCGTTCATCAGTCCTTCTACTCATGCCCAGTAAGGCTGTCCCTGGTTTCAATTCCCAGCCCTAATCCTAGGCTACCTACTCACTCTTAGCTGACTTCACCTCTTTCTTTGATGAGATCAAGACCCCCCTACAAAAGCTGTTTTAACACGATATATATCCATCTAGGTCACTCAATGTAAAACACCCCAAGTCATCTCTGACTCACTCCTTATTCACCAAACCCACCAGTCAGAGACGGATGCTTTCACCGAAGCAGCTGCTGTCTCTCCTCGTTCTGCACAACCCTGCTGAAACTGGACAGCTAACTCGTGAGCACACCAGGCTCACCCTACAGCAGAGCCTCTGCGTCTTCTGCTTCCCCTGTTGGATACGCTCTTGCCTCAGACATCCAGGACCCCTCATTCACTTCAAGTCCTCACTCAAGTCCCTTCTCCAGGAAGCCTTCCCTGGGTCCCTTTTCACAAAGTTAAACCCCTCACTCACACCACCCTTCCCAGTTTCATTCATTGTCTTCATTCATTGTCACTAAAATAAACACCGTTTATTTATTTATGTTGCTCATTGTCTGTCTTCCCCACTAGAACACCACAAGCTCCCTGAGGGCAGGAAACTTTGTTTTCCTGTTTTGCTTACTGATGTTTGTCTACTACCTAAAATTGGGCCTGGTGCTCAGTCGGTGTCCAATCAATATTTGTTGAATGAATAGATGGACAGGTGGATGGATGGATTATTGCAGTGGACCTATAAATGGTATCATTGCTTCCTCCCCAATCCACCCTTCTACCAAAATATTCAGCCTCAATCACTACTCTCCTCCCAAATTGTCAGTAGCTATGTGCGATTTATGAAATGACATCTGAAAGCCTTCAGAGATGCGCCCCCAATCTCCCTTTACACCCCCATTTCCCAATGCAGCCATTTCTCCAAACATCCTAAGATCTAGTCACACTGGGGAACCATTCACTTATTCTTGAACACACTGCACGCTTTAAATACTTTTTGTTTTTAGACACATATCCTTTTGTCTTGGAATACCCATTCTCTACTTTGCCCTCTACTGAAATCTATGGATATTTCCAGGCTCTGTTCAAATGTCATATCATCCATGAAGCTGCCTCATTCTCTGAATTACATTTTAAGCATGTGTTCCCAGTGCATCGCCTCATGCCTCTAACCAGTATAGAAGTTACTCTCCCTTGAACTGTGCCTGTACCTGCCCCCGAGATGGGACCATAACATCCCTGAATAACATAACATCCTCTGAATGGGGAATCCCTGCTCCTTTTTGCGGTTCCTTAGACACAGTAAATGACTGATAAAAGTTTGTTGAAATGAAATATATGATATCAGTATAGCTGTGGATTTTGTGATGAGGGAATTGTCCTAAGATAAGCATTTAGATCCTTTGTAGAAGGAATACGCCAATACCAAATAAATGAACGTCAGTGAGACCGAAAAGAAAAATAAAATTGTAGCTTAAACAAACATGAAATTGGAGCCTTCAGTAATAAACTCTAAAGATACAGATATCTTATTTCCCTGCTGTAATGCCTGGCACAGAGAAGGCACTTAATTTGGAGTTTGATCCTCAGCTAAAAATAAACTGCTTTATTTAAACTGAGCACTTGCTATTGTTGTTTAACCATTTTGTGGTTTTATTCAAGTACTCGCAAGGCCTCAAGAACACCAGTCAGGATGCCTCCGTGTTACATAAGGGTTAAGAAACTGTATCTCATCTGCTTGCTGGTTTCTCCTCCGCAGGCCTGTCCCCGTAACGTACACAACTAGTCACTGGCCAGGCCCAGTACACGTGGTCCAGTATGCAGGATAATAAGCACATATGGAAAGAACAGCAGTTCTTAGGAGATTGTACAAAATCATTGTTTTCTTGTGGAAAGTAGAGAACCAATAATTCCAAGAAGCTTTTATAGCACAATCCTTGCTGAGACAGTAGAGAGTGAGTTTATTCAGATAGGGTCCTCCCACCCTTTGCTGACTGCAGAATACATAGGTCTCCTGCAAGGGCCCTCTGCAGAGGCTGAAGGGTAAGGCGTGCTCCTCTCGAGCCTCCTCCCCTCTGGTATGCTGATGGCCCTTACCCTCTTGCTTGGTATCCTGTAGGGCTACCTGGGCTGCTGGATTTTGAATCCTCCTTCAGCTAGCAGCTTGCTCTCTCGTCTACTTCTAGCTCAGATCATCAGCTGGGCTCAGCTTAAGCTACATAACCGGCCAACCTTACCCCCGTGCTGTCTATTTCTGTGGGTGGAAGCCACTGGCAAGGTGTAGTAGGCTACGGCGCCAGCCCCGTGGAGACATGTCGCCTCAGGCTTCCACAGCCTCGTGAGAACAAGGCCACTTCAAGGAGCTTTCCTGATTATGAAGCCTTAGGTTTTCTGTGGGATAAACCCCTCAGGACTCCACTTTCTCCTGCTCCCTCTACCCACAGCCTGATGCACTGACACTGCATGCTGGCTTGGCTGCAGCCCATGTGGGGACATGTTGAATTGTCTATTCATTACTGGGTTTGTATTCATTTTTGAACTTGGCATCCCTTCACCATAGAAACAGTGACCTTTTTTGAGGCAAGGGACTTATATCACTTACTCGGCAGCATCCCAAACAGGACCACTTAGAAAGGTCTTTAAAGAAGGCACCTGTTCCTCTACCCTTTTAAGACAGGGTGGGCAGGGGTTCTGAGGAAGCGTTCTCGCTCACCAGCAGTCTTTTGCCCCAGGCTCTTTACTGAGAGCTTCAGGGAGTGGCACCTTTAGTGGGGATGCATTCGGAATATTATTCCAAGGACCGAAAAAAGAAAACCTCCCCTCTTGAACAAAGAAGCAGGTGATGGATAGTATCTCTCGGGGGCTGAGGCTCCATTTATCACTGAAGCTGTAAAACAGAGTGGAGCTTCTAACTCAGTTCAGTGTTCAATAACCACACAACCCTGATATGATAGATCGGTTCCAGTATTCCTGTGGTTTATCTTGACATAACTTGCAGAAACTATTATGATAAAATGGCTTTACCTCCTCCAGTGATTCCATGCAAAAAGAGATTAAATAAGGGATTATAAAAAGCTTCCACAATTTACATAGTTTTCTTCAGAGTCATTTAACAAGTAGACTCAAGTTTCCCCTTTTTAACTGTTTTTAACCTCAATTAAAGAGAAAAGCTAAACCAGTTAGATTTCCATTTCTCTGCGATAGTCTATTTTTTAATGCAAACGGGTAAAACAGTCCTCTTGGGTCCCTCCTGATGCTAAATTTTTGTTCCCTCAGAGTTTTCAAATTTTGGCCTCGAAGGTTACCCTATGTTTAACGTTTTCTAAACTTCAAAAAGGGAGAGCAGGGGCGCCTGGGTGGCTCAGTCAGTTGAGCGTCTGACTCTTGATTTTGGCTCAGGTATGATCCCAGAGTCATGGGATCGAGACCCGCATCCACTGAGACTACACTCAGTGTGGAGCTTGCTTAAGATTCTCTCTTTCTCCCTCTGTCCCCTCCCCCTCTCGAGCTCTCTCTCTAAAAAAAATAAAAATAAAAAAATAAAAAAGGGAGAGCAGAAATTTAGAAGGCTGGTATGAAGTTGCTAAGCTTGATTGCTCTAAATATGCCCTTGGTTCTACGTAAAGTATCTAAAAAAGGCAGCCCTTAGGTCACTGTAATTAGTGTATAATTGATCAGGAAACCTTTGGATTATTAAGAATTTTATTCAGATTATTAAAATAATGCTGGTTAATTTGCCATTTTTCATAATATTTATGAATAATATCATGTTAAACATCTTGTTCAGAAAGCTTTGTCTACATTATTTTGTTTTGTTTACCACTACTTCAGGATAATTTCCTAGAAGGGGGATTACTGGATCAGAAGGTCTTGATAAATCCTGCCAAACTGCTTTTCAGAAAGATGCTTAGATTTTCTTTTTAAAACATATCTAGCCATAGATATATCAAGGATCTTTCTGAACCGACAGTGTTGATTGATAGTTTTAATTTTCAGTTAGCTAAGTGTAATTAGTAGGACTCACATATGACTATGTAGGTTAACCATTTATTTACATATAGTGCCTTCTGTCATTGGAGTCTCAGGCTCCCATTCTAAATGGGTCTATATACTACATATACTAGGTAGCTTTGGAGGATGAAGAGACTGATAAAAAATATGGAGAAAACATTTAGAAGAGCCCAGGGACAGAAATGAGCAGACTGTGGAGATGCGAAAGCACACGGAATAGTAGGGTCAGCCTGAGGGTAGGGGTGGGACATGACTGGCAAGCTGGTTAGTTATTTCCATAACAAGCTCTAGGGCTTCAAACATAGAGGGAAAAAACACACCCTTGAGGAGATCAGAAAAGGGTCAAGAGAAGCCTTTGAATGACAGGCAGGATTTTAAAGAAAGGGAAATAGGAATATTCCAGGAAGCAATTAGTGACTTTAAAGTTTTCAAAGCGTCATCATATATATTATTGTGTCATTTGCCCTTAACAACAACTTAATGGGATAAGGTATACATTCTTACCCATGTTGCCTCAGAGGAACTAGGAGTCAGCAGGATTAAGTGACTGGCCCAAGGTCGGTCACACAGCTGAGTGGGATGGCTCACAGGGCAGCCGTGCTTCACAATTCAGTAGACGGTGCCCATGGGATGGTTTTGTTTGGAGCATGGTGGTCATGGCAGCTGATATTGACAGGTCTGACCTCTGACTTCCCACATCCTTCGCACTCTACTAAATGGCTATCATGTTTATCACGTAAAATGAAAAAACACTAGTGGCTCCTATCTTTTACTTTCAATATTTTATACACTGTTGCTTTTATTGGAATATGTGAGGGAGATTCTCTCTCATATATATACATACATATATATGTATGTATATATATATCATATGAAGCTAAGCATACCTATGCATGTATGTATTTATTTAAATATGACATATATGGATATATCAAATGTAAGAAAATATTAGGTACCCGAATTTGCACTATCATCCATTTTCCTCATATTGGGAGTTGAAAAAATTGTATATATATTTAACTATACTAAATCGAAGTAGTATTGCACCAATTTGAACCCAACTGCTAAAACTTCAACCTGTTGGAGGAAATTCCTGGTATTCCACAATGCCGGAATTGTGGTGAGAGAATCAAAGAATAATTTCACATAGAGACAAAAGGCCAGTGCAAGTACCTTCAAGAGCAGGCTTCTGCAAACAAAAGTACTATTATACGAGACTACAGAATTTTGTTCTTAGTGACCCAGAGTTTTTCAGCTTTTTCGGTGTAGTGTAGTTCTAAGAAAATGAAGCCAACTTCATAAATGACACAAATACAAGACACATTGTAAATATCTTACTGGCATTTGAAACGTCTCGAGGAGGCATTTTAAGCAGCAAAACAGATTTATTAAAAGGTTAGTGATCGTCCTCAAGGTCGCCACGTTAGGTAGTGTAAGGGGGGGAGGGTGGCTGAAACCCAAGGCTTTTGACTGTTATCTTGGTCCCTGCCATGAGTTAAAAACGTCTTCACGAGATCTCACACGGGCACTGTCAGAAATGGGCAAATATCTTTCACACATTCGGCAAACAGGTCTGGATGCGACCCTGTCGGATGTCAGCATATGTTAGCACATGTGAGTTTAGCTCACACAGCGTATACTGGCAAATCTGACAGCCTCACATGCAGACACGAGTTTCGACATCAAGAGGAGCGTGTGCCAGAATTTCGCAGAGTATCCCGTGCACGTCTCTGAAGGACCGCGCATGCTGCTCTGAGTCCGTGTCAAGAACCCTGCTCCTGAATACTTTTTCCCTCCCATTCTTCAAACCTAGACTACGGGAAACAGGTTAAGCTCGGAAAAGACAGTGAGACAAAACACTCAACCTTCCGTTTATGACTTCCTCAATAAGAAAAGGCATAAATGTGGCACTTGTTATGAAGCGTGTGGAAAGGGCCCCCTAGAAACCATATGGTTGTCAGTGGCGGCACAGTCTCATTCAAAGGTGCCAAGAACACTAATGAGTCGAGAATTTCAGCAAAAGCAGAAATAGATCAATACTTCTCCCCCACTCGCAGTTGTCCCCACCATCAGTCACTGCGCTTGCTCTATGTAAATGAAATCAATCAGCGGGGATTTCTGTAACATGCATACAACAGTTGTCTTCTAGGCTCTACCAGAAGATAAATGATTCCAGACATTGGACTGCAGCCATTTTCCCACACATGCTACAAAGTTCTGACATCCATATTGGGCCATCACACTGAGTGGTTTCTGCTCTTGCGAGTTTACAGCCAGTGCTTCTCCTTCTGGTTTGGACTAGACAGCCTGCTAACGCTGACGCATAAAAGTCCCCTCCTGCCTGTGTAGAACGAAGGAGAACTGCCTTTTTCCAACAGAGGGGCTCCAAAAACTTTTTGCTATCGTTCATATAAGCTTATCATTCCAAATCCCTATTTAAGGTCCCTTTGGACGTAGACAAATCCTAGGCTACTAAAACATGCGACATATGACATCAAATGCAAACCACTTGGATGTAACACATAACAACAGACAACGCAAGTCCAACCCCGTTCTAAAGCTAGTATGTTTAAAAATGTATTAAGCCTAAGTAACAGGGTCGTTTGGTATGGCAGCGTATGTTCTGGAAAAGGGTAGAAGGCTTTTTGAGAAAAGCAAACTAAAAGATCCAGAAGCAGCTTCCTTTAAAAACGATGTGAACACAATAAGGTGATGTGGAAGGCGCACAGAAGTCTAGGTCACACTCATGGCTATTTACTTAGCTGACCCCATGGAGTTAAACATCCAAGAGATAACATTTTCTGCTAGCCTCTTCAATCTGAGACATGGGCACTTTTCTCACTAACTTGCCTTTGGGGAAAGATACAAATAATTTTGCTCATACTTCAAAAAATTAAGAAAAAGAAAGTCCTGTGTCAGTATCTATGGTATAACCGAGATAAAAACAAATCTCTGAGGTTAAATAGAAGTAAACCAAATCTTATAGTAACTTTCAAATGTTTTTCAAGTGAATAATCAAAATGAGAGGCACTGCTTTAAATTGTAAATCCAGTTCTCATTAAAAGAATGTCCTTCTAAATATCAAATACACCACAAAGAAAACTTTATATATCCGTCACAAAAGTCACAGTGCAAATAGGCAGTAACTGTTGTCTTACCCACCCCCACCTCCTTTCCTATGGAATACAAACTTACTTTGTTTAAAAATGTCCTTAGGCTGTGCTGTACCTTTGAAACAAAACCACTGTCTTCTTCATTTCATTTTCTGTTTTCTTGAAAACTGCTCCTCCGAAACTGACAGATGGTGCCTCTGTCACTGAGTGTTTCCTCTTCGTTATCTCTGCCAGCTAATATTTCCTCTGTGCTTAGCTGTTGTCTGTGAGCCTGTTCCACATCATTCTAGCCTGATCAATGGTGTGCCTGGTTTGAGGTTGGTTTTGGCCCCGCCTCCAGCTCTAAGAGAAAAAACGAAAACTCACAGCTGGATTTCCTATAAATCCTCTTTTAAATCTGGCTCTGCAGCTATGGCACATACTAGAGGGGAAAAGCTGCCAGTCTGTCACAAACCAAGGGGACCATCCTCTCCTAGCTGCCCCCCCACACCAACGCCAAGCATGTATATTATGTAACAAATCCCATTTTAAAAACTTCCTAGGCCAAGAGGAAGCGTTGTTAAAGCAGGTTTATCTTTTTCCTTGCTTAAAGAGACTCAAAAGAAGATGCCCATGAATGAACCCACCCCCCACACACTCACTATACCTCACCCCCCGACACCCATCCATGATGGAATAATATTTAACATATTAAAACTGTGAAAACTTATTCCAAGGAGAAAATGCCAAAATAGTACATTACAAATAATTTCTATCCTAAAACACAGGTCATCATGCATATTCAGATGACATCTTTAAAAAAAATTTTTTTTTAATGCTTATTATTTTTGAGAGAGAGAGAGAAAGAGAGAAAGCGAGCCAATGAGGGAGGGGCAGAGAGAGAGGGAGACACAAAATCCGAAGCAGGCTCCAGGCTCCGAGCTGTCAGCACAGAGCCTGACGCAGGGCTCGAACTCACAAACCACCACAAGCTGTGAGATCATAATCTGAGTTGAAGGCAGAAGCTTAACTGACTGAGCCACCCAGGCACCCCCAGATGACATTACATCTTAAGCAACAGGATTTGCTAATATTTATACTACCGATGAACTACATGAATCAAGAGAATATATGAGATGCATTTTGGGGTCTAGTTGAGAGTTCTACCACGTAAAATAGAAGAGCTGAATGTGTAAACTAGTCTGCTCTGTAAATCAGTAGGACAGAGGGTACATTTTCCGAGTGACATATTCTGCAGGCAATAGTAGTCAAACTTTATCGGGTAGAGGAGCTGAACATTTTTAGAGCAAATAGGTTACATGTTACAAAAATAAGGATTTGAAGGCTGTGCTGGAATCCAGAATCAGAAGGCCTGGGTTCAGGTCCTCGGACAGCGTCCTTGAACAGGAAAGGCATAGAGTAAGCCCTGGAGACCTCACAGGTGATGCAAGATTAAATTAAGACAATAAAGTACTTTGTTGTTATTATTCAACGTTTGTATTGTTCTTTTCAACAACAGAGAGAATATTAAATGAGTATAAATATTTAATCTGGCAAAGGATGGTACCAAAATAAATACTAGCCTGTGATAAAGAGCACTAGAGATAAAAGGATTCCGGGAATAATGCGCAGGGTATAAAGTGCATGCTGAGGACAATAGCAACTCAGACTTTGAATATCTGAACTCTTCGATAAGAGAGAATATGCAGGAAGCACAGGTCAGAGGGGGGTTGAGTAGTAAAAGTCTGAAACCTTGGCTCTCTTTCCATATCCTCACAAAAGAATATGGAACTGTCATCTGCTTTTAGTCCATAAGCCCCTTAAGGGCAGGGACATACACAATTGGCATTTGTTGAATAAGTGAATGAGAACTTGAACTAGGTGAGAGGTGCTCCCTCTAAGGGAGGGAGTATAGATTATTATGAGAAGCCTGAGCTTGAAAGTGGATAATCAGCACTTGAAGGTGGAGACTTCCTATGTGTCCTTCCAGTGTCTTCAAATGCAAGATTGGGATCAGTAGGCAAAGAGACTTTCTGGGTCACTGAAAGGAGAGGAGATTTTGTTCAGGGATCCCTGATCTGATCCAGCTTTCTACACCCCCCCCC
>NW_026057576.1:12207989-12253265 GCF_023721935.1 Panthera uncia
TTTTTTTTTTTCCCACACATAATATAGATATTAGTTTTTGGCAGTGTGTTAGGTAGATTTTTAAAGATGTTCTCTTGACATTCCCATCCCCTAGTTATCCAATCAAAGACTAATCTAGCTACTTCTGTAAAGGCATTTTAACAGATATGATTAAGGTTACTAATCAGCTAAGCTAAAATAAAGAGATTGTTCACGATTATCTTGGCGGGCCCCATCTAATCATGTGAACCCTTAATAAGTAGAATAGGAAGGCACAAGAGTCAGTTAGAGAAATGCAGAAGAAGAAGACAGGAGAAATGAGGCAAAAGGACACAGGGACCTTGAGAAAGACTCAACTGCCAGTGGGGGCTGTTAAGGGGGTCATGCTCCAGGGCACAAAGACAGCCTTGAGAATAATCCCCTGCTGACAGGCAGCAAGCAACTGGGGTCTGAGTCCTATAAGCACAAAGAACTGAATACTGCCAACACCCTGAATGAAACTGATTGATTTTAGCCTTTTGAAACTGGAAGCGGAGAACCACCTGGGCTGTATGTGACCATATTTCGGACATACAGAACTATGGGGTAATAAATAGGTGTCTCTTAGGGTGCTCCATTTGTGGTCACTAGAAAACTAGTACATGCAGTTGTAATTATAGATCATTTTTTCACTTTTATAACAGCATAATTTTCTACCCATTTAATATTTAGCAATATATATTATTGCAAATTATAATCTTAGTTTCTGAACATACATAATTCAGGGGTATGACAAGAAGAAAAAACAAGCAAAAGATCAGCATCCTAATAGGAAAAATAAAAGGAGACTATTCTACTTTTTGAAAATTACCATTAATAAAATGAAAAGGCAAGCCACATATTGGGAGACAATAATGCACAACACATGTATCTCACAAAGGACTATGTCCACAATACGTGAATAATTCTTATAGTTCAATAAAATAGATCAACTCAATTAAAAATGGGCAAAATATCTGAGTAAACACTTCACAAAGATATGTGAATGGTTAATAAGCACATGAAAAAATACAAAAAAGCCACAACGAGTTACCACTTATACAATCAATTAATGACTGAAAACAAACACACAAAGAAGCAAGACGTCAATGGGGCGCCTGGGTGGCGCAGTCAGTTAAGCGCCCGACTTCAGCCAGGTCACGATCTCGCAGTCCTTGAGTTCGAGCCCCGCGTCAGGCTCTGGGCTGATGGCTCGGAGCCTGGAGCCTGTTTCCGATTCTGCGTCTCCCTCTCTCTCTGCCCCTCCCCCGTTCATGCTCTGTCTCTCTCTGTCCCAAAAATAAATAAAAAATGTTGAAAAAAAAAAAGTTAAAAAAAAAAAAAAAGAAGCAAGACGTCAAATATTGGCAAAGTTAGGAGCACCTGGAACACATATACATTGCTGGTGGGAGTGTAAAATATTACAAACACGCTGGAAAACTATTTGGCAGTTTTCTGAAAAGCCAAATATACCCTTAACCTTATAACCCAGCAATTTGACTCAGATATTTACTCAAGAAAAATGAAAACATATGTCCACAAAAGTCTTGTACCTGAGTGTTAATAACATCTTTATGCATTTTGGCAAAAACCTGGAAACAATCCAAATGTCCATCAACAGGTGAATGGATAAATTGTGCTATATCCATACAATGGATTATTTCTCAGCTATTAAAAGTAAAAACTACTGGGCGCCTGGGTGGCCCAGTCAGTTGAGCATCTGACTCTTGATTTCGACTCAGGTCATGATCCCAGGGTCCTGGGATCGAGCCCCATGTTGGGCTCTGTGCTGAGTGTGAAGCCTGCTTAAGATTCTCTCTCTCCCTCTGCCCCTCCCCCCTCACACTCTCTTTAAAAATAAAAAATAAAAACCTAGAAACTACTGAGACATGGAGCAACAGAGATGAACCTCCAAGTATTATGCTAAATGGAAAAAGCCAGACACAAAAGGCCACATACTCTGATTCCATTTATACAAACCTCTAGGAAACACAAATCTATAGTGATAGAAAGTAGACAAGTGTTCTTGGGACTGAGAGTAGGGGTTGGGAATGGGATGGGAAGGATCACAAGTAAACCATTGGGGTGATGGCAGTACTTGATTTCTTCGTGTAGGACATTTACACAGATGTTTACATATGTCAACATGGACCTGTAAACATTTTATGATATATAAATTTTACCTCAATGTAGTTGAATTTTTAGAAAGAAAAATGGGAACCAAAGCAAAAATAGTAATGGTGACCACTGGTTTTACAGTGAATGGAATCCAAACTTTGGTTTCCTTGCAAAATAAAAATATGACCATAACTTTAAGGTAGGTGTTCTGCTGGATCGTTGTATACAGGCAACCATTATGCAGCATTGACAGACTGAGGTAATAAACTTTTTTTTTTTTTTGGCTTCTTTACCAAAAATTAGGTTCTGTCTTAAGTCCTCCTCCCTCCAAGCTTTTCTAGATTGACCCCTCCAAGCCTTAGAAACCACAAATTTAGTATCATGAAACCATGTGATGACTGTGTGTCACAAAAAGGGAATTATGGCAGGTTGGAGGAAAGATTCCCCAGGATTTCAGTTTAGGCCCTTAGCTGCAGCTACTTGGTGCTGAGATCTTGCTGCTGTCATACCCAGAATCAATAGAATAAAATTGCTTCTGGGCACAGGACCACAGGCCTAGGTCTGGAATGCTCCCAATTAGTTTCTGGCCATATGTATCAGATGGTTTCTGGCCTTATACACCAGCTCTATTATGAGTCATCATCTTGGAAATAAATTTTCTGGCTTCAAATCTTATCCTGAAGCTATTTGACATCATTTCTTCTTTCTTCAGATTGCTTGTGCTTAGTGTGAACGTGAATAGATGTGGCCTTGCTAATACAATGTCAGCCACGTCTGCCGTATTAAAAGTACTTTTTCATCCTTTAGCTTCGATTCCAGAATCATCTCTTTGGGGAGGGCTTCCCTGAGTATGGTAGCCAAAGCAGACACTCCTCATCCCATACCACCATGTGACATACAATCACGTTACCCTACATTATGGTCTTCATTACACTGATCAATATATGAAATTATCCTGGTGCTTATTTTTCATATGCCTCCTCCCACTGGAATGATCCCAGTGAAAAAAGGGACTTAGTCTACCTGTTCATGGGATCCTTAAAGCGTGCTCAGCTCAGTGCACCTGGGTGGCTCAGTTAAATGACCAACTCTTGCTTTCTGCTCAGGTCATGATGTCACAGTTACAACCTTGAGTCGGACTCTGTGCTGACAGTGCAGAGCCTGCTTGGGATTCTCTCTCTCCTCTCTGCCCTTCCCCCCCGCAACACACACAAAATAAATAAATAAACATTTAAAAAGTTTACTTTAAAAAAAAACAAAAACAAGCAATGACAACAAAAACAGTGCTCAGCTCAGAGCAGGCAGTCAATGAATATTTCGGAGTGAACTTAACTATGAAATTCAGAGAGAAATTTTACAAAAGTTACGTAGAATCTACATTTAAATTCTTTCAAACACCTCTATTCACAGTGTTGATGAGGAAAATCATTTAAAATATAAAATTATAGGGGCGCCTGGCTAGCTCAGTTGGTTGAGTGTCCGACTTCAGCTCAGGTCATGGTCTCGCGGTCCGGTCCGTGAGTTCGAGCCCCATGTCGGGCTCTGTGCTGACAGCTCAGGGCCTGGAGCCTGCTTCGGATTCTGTGTCTCCCTCTTTCTCTGCCCCTCCCCCTCTTGTACTCTGTCTCTCTCTCAAAAATAAATATTAAAAAAAATTTTTAAATATAAAATTATATTCCATGCTATTTGCCACCTACTGATGAGAGATCTGTAAGCAAAAGTCGCCGAAATGCAAACTGCATTTTTTAAAACTTTAATTCCCTTTAAGAGTTCTTTTAAATTCTTAAAGTAAAGCTAAAGTTTAGTCTCAATAGATGTATTTAATACTATTTAGCTATGAAGCAGATATACACATTTATGTAGGCATCAAAGAACTTCAGTTGATTTTTTTTCACCCTTTTCATGGTTCAGAGGTTCCTATTTCAAAACTGTAAATAAAAGTTAACTGAAATATGAAAATATTCAGGGTAAAGTCACCTAGTGAATAAAATTGCAGTATAGAGAGAAAAAGGTGTACAAGCAAGGTAGGCAGTCTTCTGTCTTTCTTGGATTTATTACCATAAGGGAAAGAAAAAGCTATAATGACTCAACAATTCCAAAAACGTTTGTCATTTTAAATTAATGAAAAAACACATTTTTATAGCAGAAAAATGCAGCATGTAGAAAATTGTAAAAACAAGATTCTCTGTCTCCATCAGCTTAAAAAAGAAGTGTGAATAGAGTACCATGAGATCATTTATTTTCAATAGAGTCTCCTCTTAGGTTCATGGGTTCAATCAATCAACTAAAGTTTGGGTCTCATTGTCTGTGCGCAGCCCCCCATCCCCGACATCACAAAATCTTGGTGTTCTACCTGAGGTAGTTCTAGTGGGTAGAATTACTTCCTTCCAAATTATGTCCACGTCTTAACCCCCATTACCTGTGAATGTGACCTTATTTGGAAATAGGTTCTTTCCCTATTTCCTAAATAGGGTCTTAGTTTGTACATTAAACTAAGTTAAATATATCAAAATGAGATGATACTGGATTTGGGGTGAGCCTCAAATACAATGATTAGTATTCTAATAAGCAACATGCATCAGGTTTGAGACATCCAGACACAGAGAAGAACCAAAGAGAAGACATGTGAGACAGAGGCAGAGACCGGAATGATGTGTATATAAATCAAGGAATGCAAAGGATTATGGGCAAAGTAGGAAAAGAGTAGGTGGGAGAGTGCCCCAGAATGAATTCTCCCTCAGAGCCTCCAGAAATAACCAATCCTGCAGACAACCAGATTTCAGACCTCTGGCATCCAGAACTATGAGAGAATACATTTCTGCATTTCTGTCATTTTAAGCCACCAAATTTGTGGTAATCTGTTAAGGGAATAACAGGAAACAAACATAGTTGTATAATGTTTGAAATAGCTTTTATTTTTTTATTTTTAACTGGTGGATAGTTGGTATATAATACTAAATTAGTTTCAGGTATATGACACAGTGATTCAACAATTATATACATTATGAAATTCCCACCATGATTACAATATTATTGACTATATTCCTTATGCTGTACTTTTCATCTCCATGACTTATTTAAATTTTTTTTTAATGTTTATTTATTTTTGAGAGAGAGAGACAGAAAGTGAGCAGGGGAGGGGCAGAGAGAGAGGGAGACACAGAATCCAAAACAGGCTCCGGGCTCTGAGCTGTCAGCACAGAGCCCGACGTGGGGCTCGAACTCACAAGCCGTGAGATGGTGACCTGAGCCGAAGTTGGATGCTTAACCACCTGATCCATCCAGGCACCCCCCCAAACCCATGACTTATTTAACAGACTTTTGTGTTTTGATGTTTGCTAAACATGGGAGCCCAGCTGGCTCAGTTGGGAGAGCATGCGACTCTTGATCTCAGGTTGAGTTTGAGCCCCATGTTGGGTGTAGAGATTACACAAAAATTAAATTAAAAAAAAAAGATTGCTTAAAAAAAAAATGCGAAACATAATGTCTTGTTCCTTTGCCGACCACTGTGGGGCACTATAATCTGTGTCTTTGGGAAGCAGACTTTGAATGGTCTTTAATTAAAGCTTTGGTAGGCTCTGTGGGAACAGAGAGTTTCCTTTGGGGAACAACAGTGACAAATTCAAGACTCAGGTAAAAGAATCTCAACCACCCTGGGGCCAGTGGAAAACTCTGCTTTTTCATTGTATAACGCTTAACACTCTTGGGGGAAAATAATGATTTAGTAACTAGTTCCCTAAGTAAAAGCAAATTTTCTTTGAAATGGTTGCTTAGCAGAGCTGTTCTGTGCTCAGCTGTTCTGTGATATTTTGATTTTAAAGTGTCATATGAAAATCTGTCCTATTGTCTATGCTTTCTAATCCACCATCTACGCTGCTCCTAGAGTTACATATGTATTTTAAACAAATCACATGAATTAAATCACATGTGAATACAAATTCTTCAGCATGATACAAAAGAGCTTTCCTTATCTGGCACTTGCCTAGTTCCTCATCATTTCTCCCTATTCCCCAATCTTTGCACTGTGCCTGTTTTGGCAGATGCTGGTAGTTGCCTACTGAAAATCTAATCTCTCCTTTTTCCCTATTCTTAGAACTCCAGTTTATTTTAAGGCATCAATATGCCCAGTTTAAAACACACACACACACACACACACACACACACACACACACACACACAACATTTCTTATCTTTGTTTCAGCCGGGAGTCATCATCTGACACACTTTTGGCCAGAGAGATGTAAGCAATTGCCTGTCGAAAAGCCATGGGAAGAGTTTGGTTTCTTTTTTTAAGTTTATTTATTTTGAGAGAGAGAGCGCAGGGGAGGGGCAGAGAGAGGGAGAGAGAAAATACCAAGCAGGCTCTGCACTGACAGCACGATTAACTGACTGGGCCACCCAGATGCCCCTGGTTTCTTGAAATAGTGCCCCCTTTTTTGTTTGCTTTTATTTCTTCTTCTTCTTTTTGCCTGGCTAAGTGGACAGAAGCCTGGAAGTAGAACAGCAGATAAGAACAGCTACTAGCTACAGATTGGAGGGGGTGCAGAGATTGAATGAACCTAGGATATGGAAGATAGCATGGAGTTGCTGCACCAGTACTGGGGCGCCTGCCTCTGATCATCTTCTTCTTCTCCTTCTTTCTTCTTTCTCCTCCCCCTCCTCCTCCTCCCCCTCCCCCTCCTTTTCCTCCCTCTCACTCTCCTTCTCCCCCTCCCTCTCCTTCTCCCCTTCCTTCCCCTCCTCCTCCTCCTCCTCCTCCTCCTCCTCCTCCTTCTTCTTCTTCTATGGGTGTGGGTGTGTGTGAAAAAAAATCAATCTCTATTTGGTTATGCCACTAACTCAGGCCACTTTGACATATAACCAAATGCAATCCTAAGAGACATAGCCATTGACAACATATCATTCATCTTTTTTGAATAAATATTTGCTATCAAGCCTCTGTGTCTTAGGAGATTTCTCTCATGGTCTGGAAAATTCCTATTTATCATTTAGGATCCAATTCAAGTGGTACCACCTCATAGATGCATTTCACAACTTGCATCCCAATTACTATTCTACCTCAGTCTCCCTACCTGTTGGAGGCATACCCTAAAATGAACAGGCAATATTCAGGCATCATTCTTTGAGACATGCTGCTTCCCTCATAGCACTGTCTGGAATATAAACCTTACTTGAAATTGTCAGTGGGTCCACCTGACTTAAGTGCTCTTTCCTTAGCAAAGTCTGAAAAAAATTTTAACTCATAGTTTATAAAGTCAAAAAAAGAAATAATATTTTTATTTTTTTTAATTTTTTTTTAATTTTTTTTTAACGTTTTATTTATTTTTGAGACAGGGAGAGACAGAGCATGAGCAGGGGAGGGTCAGAGAGAGGGAGACACAGAATCCGAAACAGGCTCCAGGCTCCGAGCTGTCAGCACAGAGCCCGACGCGGGGCTCGAACTCACGGACCACGAGATCATGACCTGAGCTGAAGTCGGCCGCTCAACCGACTGAGCCACCCAGGCGCCCCAGAAATAATATTTTTAAATAGGACTTTTATATAAACAAATTAATATGGTATATACAGTTAAGTTAGAACAATCATATAGGTATGTATATATATGTAAATGCACATGAATATACACACATCTGAACACATGGCATATGTGATGTGTCTATGTAAGTGCATGAAATATGTAACTCTGCACACACAAAAATATAAATTCTGTACAAATGGAACAATAATTCTGAACTAACATAAGATGTCTTAATTGAGATATATGTCAGTGTTTCTCAGACTTTAATGTGTATGAAAATTCTCTGGGTATCTCATCAACATCTAGACCAGAAGCAGCAAGGTGGGGCCTGTGAGTCTGTATTAATAACAATTCCCAAATGTTGCAGATGCTGCTGGTTTAGGTACCACCCTTTGAGTGGCAAGGACCAAGTGAAGCCTTAGGCTACCTGTATTGTAGGAAAATGCCCCTATCTTGATATAGGTATGGTCCTCTTCTACTTTATTTTTTTGGATTATGCAATCTATGCACAGTTACAAATATTTGGCAAGGCAGAGGTTGACTGTGTGTTCTTTAAGCCCCTTGTGTCTCATACTGGAACATACAGGTGGGATATTTTTCCCAGCTTCTACGTAAGCTACATATGGCCATGTCACTAAGTCTAGCCAATGGGATGTGCTATGTCCTGCTCCCAGTTCTGGCCCTGACGCACTTTCATATGTGATCCTACGTGTCTTTCCCTTTTCATTGGCTTGATTCAAACAAGCATGGTGACCTTGGAAGCCAGCTGGTGAAGGTAGCAGAGACAAAAGATGGAAGGAGCATGTGACCCCATGTTGGTTCTTGGAAGAGCCACCTACTATTCTAGGATAACTCAGTCTTGAGCTTACATAGTGAGAAATAAAGTTGTATAATTTTTGACCAATTCTACATTTGGGAGTCTATTTTTACAGTAAATTTCCTCCCTACTTAAAGCAGTGGTAATTTTGTAATTTGGTGAAAACATACCACAATATTAGTGCAGGATTGGTATTTTTGGGACTGGCTAAGGTTTTCAGTGGGGGGGGGGGTGTTTATAAATATAAATTACTGTTAAACTAAGTTTTTTTATATGTATATACTTATACGTGTGTGTGTGTGTATACATATACATATATATGTACTCATATATATATATGTATACACACACACACACACACACACCCACAGTCAGAGGTGGATGAATGAGGCTGATTATATGCCATAAAAAACATGTTCTAATTTGAATAGTTGCTGTTTTATTTAGAATTTTAAAAAATCACATTCTTTAGAATGTGTCTGGTTTCACCAATGAAATGCAGCACGGAAATTGCATGAAAATTTTTTTGTTATAATAGTTAAGAAAAAAAAGTATAAATAAATTTAAGATATCAAATAAATTAGGAAAATATCTAAATCTACAAATGTCTTCAAAACTGTGAATAAACATGGGGTGCCTGGGTGGCTCAGTCAGTTAAGTGTCAGACCCTTGATTTCAGATCAGGTCATGACCTCCCAGTTGTGAGGGCCTTGAGGGTCTTGAGGTCAGGCTCTGCTCTGCATGTGGAGCCTGCTTGGGATTCTCTCTCTCTCCCTTTCCCTCTGTCCCTCCCCTGCATGCATGCACTCTCTCTCTCTTAAATAAATAAACCACACACACACACACACACACACACACACACACACACACACCACATGAATAAACAGAACTGCTTTTTGAAAATCTATTGCTAAAGAATAATATTCGAAAGCACCAAAGGAAAGACATATTAATTCAAAATTCCCTTTACGGGTAAGAAGTTCCTATAAAATCTTTCCTAAATTGGAAGGTAAGAGGATAAGGAATTTAACAGAATATTTGGCCAGAAGGCATCAGAGACATAAAAGAAGTATAAGAAATATAAGGAAAATCAACAGGGTTCTATTAGAAGTCATTACTAATCCTTGCATTTTTTCAGTTGTTTATAATAAAAGCTATTTATATTTCATAAGATGATAACTATTGGCTGTAACATATATTGCCCATCACTTAAAATAAATGAAACTAAAGGAATTTCCGAGCCTTTTCATTCCAGGAATGAAACAGAGAATTGATTTCCATGTAACAGATTACTGTGTAAAGAAATTACTAACTGATCAGATTTGCTTTGCTGTCCCTCTCTGAGTATCATTTGTGGGCAAGCTATTATTTGTAGGTAAATGTGATTAGTCTTCAAATGCGGAAAATATAAATAAATGTACTTTCTTATATTAAACATATTTATGAATGAAAACAGGCAGATCTCCTTGAGTTTATTAAACCAAAATGATAGGCTTCAGATAACATATCAGCTGCTGGCAATCCACAATAGTAGGGGGCAGGGAAGGTTTGCATCAATGACAGAATGCAGTCCTCACTTCCCCTTTCAGTCCATTGTTTCAGCTTTTGCTTGCCCCAAAGGTTTCCCTCCAGTATCAAACAAGGATTATACAATCTATGCAGCCACAGATGCTTGGTGAGGCAGAGGCTAACTATGTGTTCTTTAAGCCCCTTTTCTCTTATACTAGAAAATTTAGCTGGGGTATATCAAACAACGGGTAATAAATCACTAAGTTCAAGGGGAAATAAATCAAATAGTGCTTGGTTTGTGTTTTGGTTTTGTTTCTTTCTGAGAAGATCTGAGCAAAATGTTACAAGGTGTAAGCAAAGTTTGCAAGCCAAGGCGTGCAGGCTGAATCTGGCCAGCAGATGTGCTCTGTAGGCCTGCACAGTGGCATTGTTTGTCTCAGGAGATTGAGGGGGGAAATCTGCATTAGGGCTTTTCTCAAAACATTTGAAATTCTATCACCAGTGACTGGCATCCTGTTTGGGGGGGCGGGGGGGATCAAGTGAAGCTGAAGACAAACTTCCTGTGTTCTCCCCCTGTCTTGTTCTCCCAAAGCTTGGATCAAGTATTTGTCTGGCCCCTGTTGGCATTTCTATTTGTAACTTCTGTGTAGAGGAATGGGGGTGGAGGGGCCGTGATATGAAGAAACAGAAAGGTTTAAAAACTCCACAACTTAAATCTTTATTCAAGAGAAAACATGGGAATTGCTGGTGCTAGTAACACCTCAACACAAATGTATTTATTATAATGGATTGGATCCTTCACAGGAGCTGAACAAAAATATTTAAAAAAAAAACAAAAAACTTCCTTGACAAATACCTGCCTTTTTTTTGGTTTTCTTTTTTTTTTTTTTTAATGCTTATTTATTCTTGAGAGAGAGGGAGACACAGCACGAGCAGGGGAAGGGCACAAAGAGGAGACAAAGAATCAGTCGGAAGCAGGCTCCAGGCTCTGAGCTGTCAGCACAGAGCCCTAACTCACAAACCGGAGATAATTACCTGAACCAAAGTTGGAAGCCTAACAGACTGAGCCACCCAGGCACCCTCTAGTTTCCTTTTAATGAGCTGATACTGAAACAAAGAAATAACAACTGTTAATTTAGGTTAAATATATTTGTTTTTCTTTCTACCTACATTATGTGTTGGGGTCTTCCTGTCTTGATCAGAAAAAGTATACCTCCATCGTTGAATTAATGAATTTGAAGTTTTCGTGACAAATTTCAAAGTTTTTAAATAAAATGTAGAAATCATAGAGAATAAGGAACCCAAGAGGTTTATGACCTCTCTAAACTCTTTGTAATTCTTAAAGTCAAAATAGCTGCATTTAGGTTTACATTTCACATATTTGGAATCATTTACTCTGTCCTCTTGGTATTTCTCGGTTTTTGTTAATGGCACTGCATCTATTGTTTCTTTTTTTTAAAAAAATTTTTTTTAACATTTATTTATTTTTGAGACAGAGAGAGACAGAGCATGAATGGGGGAGGGTCAGAGAGAGGGAGACACAGAATTGAAACAGGCTCCGGGCTCTGAGCTGTCAGCACAGGGGCCCGATGCAGGGCTCGAACTCACGGACCGCGAGATCGTGACCTGAGCCGAAGTCGGCACTCAACCGACTGAGCCACCCAGGCGCCCCTATTGTTTCTTAAAATGATAGTGTGGTAGCCCCAAGCAGAATAAAAAAATAAAGTCTTTCAAATGAAAGCTAAGGCGTGGTTACAGAATACATAGGTATTGCATATTTCATGTTATTTTCTTAACTGTGACCATCTAAGAACAACTGGGAACCCAAAAAGGAAATTTGCAACTTTTCATGTTTATGGGCTTTGCTCCTGGGCTCTCAGGGAAGCAGTACTCTAACATTTCCCAAGGTCAAAATGACTCAGCAAAACTTCAAAGTATGGGTTCTATTTCTGCCTGGAGCACATATTGTACATCTGCTTTGATAAAGAAAATAACCAAAAAGGAGCATTCTGAACACAGAGGATAAGAAAAAGTAAGAAACTTCCCTGGTTCCCATAAAATTAAAATCATACAGCCCTGCATATAATAGAAACTTAAGGTCTGCAACTTTCTGAAATGGTCTTTGTCTAATACTTTGTAACTTTTTATGTAAAAAATGTGTATACCTTTACACCAAATGTTCCCTTACCGGAGCACTCTATTCTGGTGAAGCTTGTATATCCCAGACAGCTGTCCTAACTTGGGCTCAAGCAAAACTCTCTTCCTTTTTTTTTTTTTTTTTTAGAAATTCTAAAAGGTTTGTTCATTTTGCATCAACAGGACCACAACACCTTAAAAAAGCAAAACCCATATTTTGATATCGTAGGACAAATGTGATTGGCCCTTACTTTTAAATATAAAAGGCACACTTTTAAATATAAAAAAGGAGGATGAGACTTTTATAAATTTCTTCGCTTTTTCTACATAAAAGTTTTTCCTCTTGCTCTTACCATTAGTGTATTTCAAAAGAAAAACAAAACAAAACCCAAAACAATACAAAACAGCAACCATGACTTTAGTATGGCCTTTCCAACCCTAGACTCTTGAGGCTCTAGTCAGGGCCTGCTCATGACTGCATTCCTGAAATCTGGTTTGATTCGCGGAAATTTCAGACTACTGCGGCCTTTGAAAACTCCACATCGGAATCAGCCCCCTCCTAGCAGCCCCTCCTCCAGAAGTAGCGATTCCTTCCCATTTTTTCAAAGAGAATCACCAAGATGGTAAATTAGCCACAGCTTGACCTTTCCAATTGTTCTGTCCAGTTGTTTGCTGTTTTTCTAAATTGCCAATGTATCTATCATTTGTGTATTTACTTATGCACACCCTGTCCTATTCGAAAAGATGGAAGGTGGTTAGACACATAACTGTGAGCAAAATAAATCTTAAAACCGGTTACAATGAGGTAGCAAAGGTAGGAATGGAAGAACAGAGAGCGTATACAACATGCATGCCAAAGCTGTGAGACGTGGGCTGCTCACTGTTCCCTACCACCCATCAGGGGAGAGGGACACAGCTGTAGAACTCACTTGCACAGTTTATTGCTACAAACAGAGGAAGGACAAGAGGTGGAAAAGGGAACAATACCTTCATGATTTAAATGTTGCTCATTCAGCATACCTGCCAGGCTCAGTAGGTTGAGCTTCCCACTCTTCATTTCGGCTCCAGTCATGATCCCAGGGTCATGGGATCGAGCCCCACATTAGGGAGGCTTAAGATTCTCTCTCCCTTTTCTTCTGCCCCTCCCTTGCTTCCACTCTTACTTGCCCACACACTGCTCTCTCTCACTTTCTAAAATAAAAAAAAAATTTTTTTAAATAATAAATGTTGCTATTTCAAGAAGGAGGTTGAAACAAAGTACTAAAGAGGCCCTGTATTACTCCCACCTGTTCATTATTCTCCCTACCTCTGCCCTGCAGAAGCCTTGCAACACTGAAAGCAAGCTGCACCTTGACTATTCTGGAGCAGTTCATGACAGCAGCCTGGGTAGCAAGACCTGGACATTTAAACTAAAAGGCAAACTGATTCTGCTCAACCTAGCTGTTCTAGAGTGCAGAGCAGGGTCCTTTTCAGCCTGAATAAAGCCATGGCTTTGTTTTTTGTGCATCAATGTTCTGGAGGATCCAAAATGAGGCCTTCTCTCTCTCTAGGACTGAGCTGCATTGCCCTGCGGGGTCTTCCTCAAAGGGGGAATGTGAGAGTTGGGACACCAGATATCACCCTGTTAATGTTAATACAGTCATGACATACACTCATTGCTCAGATGCCACTGTCTTGCCTCCAAGAACTGCAATGTTTCACAGAGTCCCTTTTCTACATCCCATACACCTGGCTGTTTTAGAGCTTGAAATGTGCTGTATCTCATGTTGGTGACAGGGTGTTGTCAAGACTGAGCCAAGTTGGTGAGATCTGAGCTGTCAGGTGTTAGGGCTCTCCATTAAGACAGTAAGCCAAAAGGAAAGTAACCATCAAGATCATTGTGGTCGTGTAAGTGAGAAACTAAATAGGAGAAAGCTCTGCCCTGCTGTTCCCCACTCACGACGTTCCATTTCCCCCCACAAAATGCTGCTGGGCGGGAGTCAGGTGGATCAGGCAGATGAGGGGATTGTCTTGTCGCTGGGGGGGAGATGGTGCATAGAGGCTCCTGCTGCAGAAGATATATGGGAACTGAAAAAAAAATCATCAAATAACGGTAGCGAGCTGCTGCGATTACAGGGAAAGCTTAGAACATCACTCAAGTTATCTAGTTAATAAACATGTATATAATAATGATTAATTTCTAAGGAAAAAAACCAAACTGTAGTTTTGAAAACAATGTTGCAATGAAATGGTCTAATAATATACTGCCATCAATCCTAGGTCATCATCTCTGCATCACATTTGCTAAAACCGACATCCACTGATATCTCTATTCCACTTCGTAGAAACATCTCAAAAATTACGAAGTCAAAGAATTGCTGAATATCATGTCAAAAAAAGGAGTTTCACGCAAAAGTGTGAATACTTGTAAGAACTGGGTATTCTTCCTTCTGGCATAAGCACAGAGTAGTGCAAGGAGCTACAGTGTTAGGGGTGGCAGGGCACGGAGGTGTTACCTGGTGCAGCCTTTCACTTTGTGGACACGTCCATTCGGGCCTAAACAGTGACTTGCCCAAAGTCAAACAAGAAGCCGGGGCCGGCGCAGGGCCAGGCTGAGCTGTGCCCTGATCCCCAGCAGAAAGTTGTCCATCGCTGAGCAAAATCCCTGGGAAAACAGCTCAGGGTTTTAGAATTGCAGAATGTTGCAGTCGGGAAGGACCAGCTTAACCCTGTTACATACCTGTGAGGTAACTAGAGGAAACTCAGGATACATAAAAAAAAAATCCTTATTGGGGTGCCTGGGTGGCTCAGTCGGTTAAGCATCCGACTTCGGCTCAGGTCGTGATCTCACAGCTTGTGAGTTTGAGCCCTGCGTCGGGCTCTGTGCTGACAGCTCAGAGCCCGGAGCCTGCTTCGGATTCTGTCTCTCCCTGTCGCTCTGCCCCTCCCCTACTCATGCTCTATCTCTCAAAAATAAATAAATATTTAAAAAAATAAAAATAAATCCTTATTAAAAGCCTAGCACAGTCTCTTCACTGGCCTAGCCTGCCACATCTCCTGACTTTCTCCTTTGTGTTTTCTCCTCTTAGGCTAACAAGTCTTTCAGCAGGAGCCCTGACACTTCCCCATTCGGGATCTATGCCAGTTTGGGTCCTGTATCCTGAAATACACTCTCCTCCCTTTCTGGCTGATTCTAACTGTAACTTCATTCTAAGTGTTACTCTTCGAAAGAAACCTTTCCTGACCAACCTGTTTAGGTGAGTCCCCCTAGAAATCCTGATTAAAGCTAGTACGGAAAGAAATAAATTTAATATGTGTGGCAATAGAGGCCAGTATATTCTTGGGTTCACTTTGTATTAATCATTGTATTGTTCACTTAATTTTTACTTTTATTGGAGGATATGGTAAGAAAAGCCAAAAAAATTCCACAAAGGTTGGTATGAAAAATGGCATTCCCACATCCCTCGTCTCTGCCCCACGACTTGATTTAGGCTTCCTGGAGAAAACACTTTCAACTCTTTTAGTGTGTGTGTATGCATAGGGGTGTGTGTGTGTGTGTGTGTGTGTGTGTGTGTGCGCGCGCGCGCTTGTGTATTAGTATTAACTCCATATTTCTGGATAACATGTATCCTGCTTTTTCTTGATTTTGAAAAATTAGCTATTGATTCCCTACTAAGGAAAATGAGGTCTTATCTGCCTTACACCAGTCCCCCCTCCTACCAAGATGCAATTACCAGTGCATTTATATCATAGTTTCTGGTCAGGTAAACATATGGTATTTATGTTAATTTTGATTATATATGTACTATTTACAGCTCAGCCACATGCTATAATGTTATAACATTTCCTTTCTTAGATACTAAATACCCTTCTATATAATTTTTAGGTTTCTTGCTATTACTAATTGTCTTGTTTTCTCTTTGGCTTAGTTTTTAACGTACCTATTGCTAACTTACCCTCAGATTCTCTTGCATAGGTGTAAATCTCATTTGAGTATGTGTGAGAAAATCAGATATTAATTTAATCTTCTGCAGACAGTTTTCCTCCTGCTTCAGCCTAAAGTAGTCGTTTTCCAAGCTTTGTCCATCACTATTGCCTGGACCTTTCCTGAACTGGTGCCCTGGAATGTCCCCTTGCTCTGCTCCACTATGGGATCTCCTGTTCTCAAGATCCCTCTCTCAGAGGCCACACACTGATCATTGTTAAGACATTGAGATGAGGTAAGATCAGTGACAAGAGCCACAGAACCTCAAAGGACTAAAGGCCTTTTCTTCTTTTTATATCAGACATTTAACGACATTTTGTGTTTTTACATTTCTAATTGGTTTTTTTATGCCATTTCATGTAAAATAAATGTCTCCTTTTAACATCTGCAAGTAAGTATTTTCAGTTTTAATATATTACCTTTCAAAAAGGTAGCAAGGGCAATTGAAGAGGTGTTAAATATATATCACGGTTAAATCATGCAGAAAAAAGTGCTTTTTTTGCTTTTGAAATTTTTTGCGTATATAAAGGCTTGAGTAAAATGGGTGAAAGGATTGTAATGTGCTGAGGTGGAAAAAAATCCATTTTACGATTTCCAAGACCAAGAAGATGAAATCCACAATGTTCAAATATAGATTTAAATGCTTGTAACTAGCAATCCCCAAAGGAATACTAACCGAGATTTTTGTAAAATTGACAGCTGACTCTAAAATTTATGTGAAAATGCAGAGGACAAAAACTGGCAAAGGCAACCTTGATTAAAAAGAACAAAAAGAGCCCAACCACCAGAAACCAAGACCTATTACAAAACTATAGTAGTCAAAACAGTGTGTTTCTGTGCCTGGATAGACAAATAGGCCAATGGACCAGAATATAGAGTTCAGAAACAAATCCACACATATATGGTCACCTGTTTTATGACAAGGTGATCCTACAGCAGAGTGGAGAAAGTTCTCTTCAATAAATAATACTGGTGTAACTGAATATCCACATGGGAAAAAATATATCTTGATGTTTATGTCATACACCATACAAAAAATTTTCAGTGGATTTAAAATCTACATGTGAGAAGGAAACAATAAAGCTTTAAAAAAAACACAAGAACATTTTTTATGACTTTGGAGTTGGCAAAGATTTTTTAAAAAATAGTATACACGTTCAAATTAAGAATTTCTGTTCATCAAAAGAAACCATCAAGGAACTAGAGAATATTACGCTAAGCGAAATTAGTCAGAGAAAGACAAATATCATATGACTTCACTCATATGAGACTTTAAGACACAGAACAGATGAACACAGGGAAGGGAAGCAAAAACATAAAAACAGGGAGGGAGACAAAACCTAAGAGACTCTTAAATATGGAGAACAAACAGAGGGTTACTGTAGGGGTTTTGGGAGGGGGGATGGGCTAAATGGGTAAGGGGCAGTAAGGAATCTACTCCTGAAATCACTGTTGCACTATATGCTAACTAACTTGGATGTAAATTAAAAAAATAAAATAAGAAAGAAATCAGCAAAAAAAAGAAAAGAAAAGAAAAAGAAACCATTAAGAGAGTTCAAAGCCAAAAACCACACATAGGAAAGAGATATTTACAATACATGTGTTTGAAAAATCAGTAAGAGACAAATAAAAAAAAATGGCAAAAAGATTTGAATACGCACTTTACAAGAGAATATTCTGATCACTGATACACACACATAAGATTCCTAACATCATTAATGATTAGGGTAATTAAAACCATGATGAGATTTCTCTACAAACCTACCAGAATGGCTAAAATTAAAAGGCTTGCTGGTTGGTAAGGTTGCGGAGAAACTGTAACCCTTACGAATTGTTGGTGGGAATGTAAAATTGTGCAGCTGCCATAGAAAACAGTATGGTTGTTACTCAAAAAATTAAACATAGAATCACCATGTGATACAATTCCCCTTCTGGGTATATGCCCCAAAGAAGTGAAATCAGGAGCTTACACAGATATTTGTACAAAAATGTTCCTAGCAGTTTTATTCACAAAAGCCAAAAGATGGAAATAACCCAAATATCTATCAACAGATACGGATGAACAAAGTATAAACTTACACTGGAATATTATTCAGCCTTAAAAAGGAATAAAAGTATATTATGTGCTACAATGTAGATGAACCTTAAAGACAACATGGTGAGTGAAATAAACCAGACACAAAAGGACAAATATTATATGATTCCACTTCGTTAAGGTACCTACAATTGTCAAATTCATAAAGAAGAGGAAGTAGAATGATGGTTTCTAGGGCCTGGGGGTTACCATCATGGGGAGTTACTGTTTAATAGGTACAGAGTCCTAGTTTGGCATGATGGGAAAGTTCTGGAAGTGGATGGTCGTAATGGTTGCATGACAGCATGAATGTACTAATGATAATGAGCTATACACTTAAAAATTGCTCAAATGATAAATGGCATGTTATGAATATTTTACCATAATAAAAAAGAAATTTGTTGAGGAGGATGTGAAATGTCTTTGAGTTTTTGCTGATGGGTGGGTAAACTGGTACAAGTATTTTGGAAGTACAAGTATTTGGAAATACTGGTACAAGTATTTGGAAAATAATACATGATGATAGAATTTAGAATTGTGGCTGCCCTGGGGAATGTATTGAATGGAGAGACGCATGAGAAAGCCATCTAGGGTGGTGGAAATGTTCTATATCTTGATATAGATTGTGGATACACAGATATAAACGTATATAAAAGCATAAGTAACAATACTGGTCGGATTGAATATAAAAGCACCACATGGTATCAGCTGCCTATACCTCCAGGTCCTTTTCACCCAGTACAGATCTGAATCTTGTGCTCTGACTCTTGTTTGGATGGGAGGTGTTACAGGGTCCTATGGCTCAGAGAACATTGGATTAAGACCCTTCATGCTCTTTGATTCATGGCACTGACATTTCCATTGTCTACAACCAATACCTGTCATCCTAAGACCCTAAGAGCCAGGGATACCAGCAATGCCAGTTCACACCCAAAAGACACAGAAGTCTACTTGAGATACTTAGGTCATGAGCCAAAGTGCCTCACATGACGGACCCCCCCATCCCCCTCAACAACAAAACAAACAAAAAAACCTGTGTTGCAGTGCCCCACAATTGTACTTTGTCTTCGTTTTTGCAATACATTATTTCAGAGACCCTCCTCTTTTTTTTTTTTTAATTTTTTTTAACGTTTATTTATTTTTGAGACAGAGAGAGACAAAGCATGAACGGGGGAGGGTCAGAGAGAGGGAGACACAGAATCTGAAACAGGCTCCAGGCTCTGAGCTGTCAGCACAGAGCCCGATGCGGGGCTCGAACTCACGGGACCGCGAGATCATGACCTGAGCCGAAGTCGGCCGCTCAACCGACTGAGCCACCCAGGCGCCCCTAGACCCTCCTCTTTTTAATACTATGTAATTTTTAGATTTATCATAAGAAAAAAATATACATTTAGAAGGGAAACAATTTTCATATTAAAATCAAACTAAAATTAGAACAAAATTTACTCTGGTAATAGAGGGCATTCAGCAAGCACATATTCTTGACTGGTGACAATTGGCTGAAGCAGCCCTTGAACATACAATGGACCTATAGAGTTTGAATTCCTAGATTTACTTTTTGAAGCACTGCATGTGCCAACTGAAAAGAGGCAGAGGGGCCCCAGTCAAGGAGCTGTCTGCATCCCCACTTAACGACAGAATCCCTGCCATTTTAACGAGGCGCCATTTTGCTTTTTATGTGAAAAGTACTTGTCTGCTCTCTGATAAATCAAAGCTATCATTTATATTGTAATTATTTTTGTAAAAGTTGTCTTTATTATCTTGGGATATTTTGGTACTGTATGGCAAATTAATATGAAAAGTACAAAATCATTATTATCTGTTTTCTTGGGAGAATGGGAGAATAAGTGGATAAAAAGATGGATAATGAGTAAGAAAAAGAAACGGTAGGATTGTTGGACTTTGATGGCACAGCACCAGCAGGATTCTGCTGAGCATGCAGGCCTAGTGCCACAGAAATGTGTGTGTGGGTGTTGGGGATTAGCATCTTCAAGGAATGCCTTCAACCAATAGAGTATGGGAGCTGCTGGATAAACATTTCTCCCTAATCCTCTCAGAAGACTACTGAAAGAAATCTGCACACTTCTCAGATAGTGATCTAGCCCCAGTTTCCCACAGAGGTGACCTTGATAACTCATTCTTGCTTTGGCTTTACTTCTCCCCTATTTCTCTTTCCTAAGTCCATCTCTGCTGGTATGTGTAATCACATCCCAAATAAATTACCTGCTTTGCTTTGCAGCTGTGTGGAGAGTAACTGGGGCTAAGACATGGGCATCTAGGTCCCCTCCCTCCGGTGCTTCAGGTGTCTCCTAGAACCTCAGAGCCCTCCACTAGATTCTCTGCAACAAACTGACCAAAGGTGGTGAAAGCGTGGTGGAGCACCCGGGAGTTTTAATGGGACAGGAGTGGAAATGGTGCCCATCGTTGCCGCCTACTTGCCATTGGCCAGAATTCAGTCACGTGATTCCACTAATTACAGAGAAAGCTGGGGAAAGCACCTGTGTATCCAGGAAAATCAGGAGCTATGGTGAGCACGGAGCATTGACTCTGCCACAATTTTAAAATGAATTTTACCTCTCCCCTCTCTCTTTGGGAGTTTTAAATTATTCCCAAGTTATTTGCAGCAAAATCTATGCTCACTTATTTCAGAATGTTAAATTTCATATTATTGCTATCAAAGAACGTGACATTATGTAAAGCTGCTCTGAGAAACCTCTGTTCAAAATTCTTTCCACCTTACTATTTCATGTTATTTCTAAAGTGCAGAGAGGGATTTGCCCATTGGCCCTTCCCCAAATGTTGAAATGGAATTATAACTGGACACTATCGGTGACAATTTCAAAGAATACATTATAAGTATAAAGGACCAGAACACTCTCTCACTTTAAGATAGGGGCAAGGTTGCCAGCAAAATTTGCTGGGTATGCCCTCCGCAAAGGAAGATCCAGATCTGTTCAGATATATGAAAGAGAAAACTCACAAACATGTGAAGTCAAAGTGATAATGTATCCTTAGAGGAAGTAAAATTACACACACTCCTTGACTCCTCTCTAGACCTCTTGAGATCATGACATATCTGCTTCATTACTTCTTTTTAAAGCAACAAAATTAGATCCAGCCTATAAAAACACCTTACTTCTGATTCTGGCAACAGCCAAGTACAGGTTTGCTCCAGAGAGGTGCGTTGGGATAAGCTGCCAAGGGTTAGGGGCAGAAAAGCCCAGGTAACTCATTCCTTCATGTTGAGCGTCTCTACAAGTTTAGGTTGGTTTTGCCTAGCCCTTAGTTACAGCTAAAAGATGACTGCTTTATCATTTTCATTTGGATGAGCTCAGTGCAAATTTAAACTTGGTGTGTTCTTAACCATCTCTGTATTCAAGCCCCCTTACCCTGTATCACCGTAAATGTCTTTTCTCAATAAAATATAACCACTATTTATTGAGTACCTTTGATGTGGTTGCTGCTTACATTACCTCACTTAATCCTCAGATGAACCATGTAAATAAAGCAGGTTTCATCAACCCTATTTTAGGGCTGAGGAAGCTGAGTCATTGAGCTGTTGAAGCTATTGTTTGCCGGCCACTGATTAATATGTATAACCTCTTCTCTGAACATATTTTTCATTTTCTGGCTGTCCCCTGAGGATCCTATTTCCTCCCAGCCCTCCCTCACTTCCCATATATTCAAGAGTCTAGGATTGCCAGATAAAATACAGGACACACAATTACATTGTAATTTCAGATAAACAATCAATATTTTTTGTATACATATGCCTATGAAATATTTATGTAATATTTAGTAGTACTAAATATTATTTGCAGTGATATTTAGTGACAATTATCTGAAATTCAAATTTAACTGGGCTTTGTGTATTTTTAAGTTATGAAATCTGACAATCCTAAGTGAGCTAAGTGTCTTTCTTATGTATTGTTCTCTTCACAACATTTCTCCTTCCTTATAACCTCTGGCAACTTTGAAACATGTGTCTACATGTCTTCAAACTCCACTCTCTATTACCCTTCCTTGTATTTGAAGTTGTCTGTCATGCTCAGGGTCATTCTTATCAGTTTACTGATCATTTCAGCACCTGGTTCACCTTCTTCCTCTGAGTAATTATTTCCATTATTATTTTTTGAGGATTATATTACCCACATAGATGACAATTCAATATCTTTGCTTCCGAGTTCTGTTACCTTCTAATTTCAAACATTTTCCCCCCTCCATTCTGATTCAACATAGTAACACAGGGAATATGGAAAGTTTCATAGTATTAAATAGAATGGCCAAGGAGGCCTCACTGAAGAGATGACTTTGAGCAAATACCCTGAGAGAGGTGAGAGACCCATCTTTGTTGAGACTTAGACAAAAGTGGTCCACGAAGAGGAAATAGTAAGTTCAAAGGCCCTGAGGTAGAAGCCCCCTGGAGCTTGTTTCAGAAAGTTTCTTTAGAATAGGGACTATATCTTATAGTTGGTTGTACTACTGATTGTGCCCAATAATGTCTTGCCCATAGAAATAACTCAGTAAATATGACGACTCATAGACCACAATAAATTCTTGTTTAATAAGTGAATGAGAGGGGGTACTCTGATAGGTTATAAGACATATTTGGAAATCAATACCTGTCTTGTAAGAACTTGCAACCTAATGACAGCAAATATTTATAACAATATATAAAATAAAAGCATAAATTAAACAACGAATTTTATGTACAACTAGAAGGGTGCATTTGAGAGTGCAGTTTGAGAGGCACAATGAAAGTTTTACATAGGCTTGCTCTGCAGAATATTTTCCCAAGGGTTTCACATTATTCTCATTAAAAAAAATTTTTTTTAAATGTTTATTTTTAAGAGAGAGAGAGAGTGCAAGCAGGGGAGGGGCAGAGAGAGAGGGACACACAGAATCAGAAGCAGGCTTCAGGCTCTGGAGCTGTCAGCACAGAGTCCCACGTGGGGCTGGAACCCACAGACTGATGAGGAGTCCACTGGCTTAACCTACTGAGCCACCTGGGCACCCGTTATTCTCATTTTAATCAGAAGGTTCTACAAACATTCTGGACTTAAAATAGCATACTAATGTCATATTGTCTCTTCTACAGGGTACACTTCTGTAGTTTTTTTGTGGCCTTTTGATTCTCTTGCTTTCAACCCAGTAAGACTCTTGAGGAATCGAAGGAAAGGTAGTGAAGATTAGATTTTAATTTTAGCAATTTGTCTTAAACAGCTTTATTGAGAGCCTACCCAGTGAGAACTGACCAAGGTCTTATATATTCTAGTACCGGGAACAGGGCCCAACGCAGTATTTATTCTTCAGGTTTCTGTAAAACGAATGAGTGGACGAACGAACGAACGAAATTAATCAGGGAACATGGCTCCTCTGAGTATCTGTATTTGAAGCCCGGAGCCGAATTTCCAATTTTGTTTGGTAATTTTTGGACTGTCATAGAGGGTAAGAACAACACACAAAAAAATGATTAATAAGACAATGAACATCATTGCCCAGACGGCACCAACACTGCGGCTAGTACTGTCCCGACCCAGCTTCCGTAGTCTTTAGTTCTTTGGTCGCGTAAGCGACCAGGACCGGAAGTGACGTCGCGAGATTTGGAGTTCGCGGGAGAACTTCTCTCTGCGTGCGGACCGAGAGAGCGCCCGCGCGCGGGATTTTCAAGCGGCCGACCCCGGGAATTCGAGCTGGCATGAGCCTCTGGGTGGACAAGTACCGTCCCTGTTCTTTGGGACGGCTGGACTATCACAAGGAGCAGGCGGCCCAGCTGCGCAACCTGGTGAGTCCGCGTAACGGGGCAGGGAGAGCGGGGAGAGGGTAGGCCCCCATCTCGGGAGTTTCAAGCCCCTAAGGAGTGGTAGGCCCTGAAGTGAGAAAGCATTGAAATAGAGGAACATGAGGGAAGAGTGCACTTGCAAAAAGCAAATGCAAATTCCTTGAGGCAGGAGTGTGTCCGGACTATTCTAGGAAACTCAAGAAGGCCAGTGTAGCTGGACAATAGTGGGCAGAGGGAGGGGCGGGGGGCGGTGCAGATCCAGTAAATTCTTATAGGGTGAGATTGGAAGCCATGGAAGGTTTAGGGCAGAGAAGTGACATCATCTGACTTTACTTTTTAACAGGGTAACTTAAAATTTCTTGGTGTCATTTCCCTTATTTATAAAAAGGAGGGTGTTTTATTTATTAACTTCAGAGGTCATTTCTAATTTTAAAAGGCTGTATTAGATCGTCCTTGAGTGTAATTCCTAATAGAAGATTTTTTTTCTTTTCTCCATCCTGATGTGTATTTTCGTGTTGTAGTTGGTATAAGTGTCTAATGGCAATGTTTTCTGAGAAGCAAACAATATTTTAGGAAATGGAGAGGGGAGAAGGGTCTTGAGAAAAATCTAGTGTCTGTGTAAGCTATTTATTCACTCCTTTTTAGAACCAAGTAGTACCATATGCTAACGGAAGTGTTTTGCTCAGCTCTCAGGTTCTTCAGTACCCACCTTTTTTCTGTTACAGGTACTATTTGGTAAGTACTTAAAAAAATGAGAAATAATGGAAAAAAAAAAGAACTCTATCCTTATTCAGAGTCATTGGAAAAGTTGATAGTGTTGTGAGATTGAAGGTTTTTTTTTTCCTTTTTTTTAATTATTGGTATTATGGTAGTTTAAGCTCTACTACAGCTGTATACAGCTCTATACTTCCATTTCTAGACAAATTGCATTTTCTCACCATAGCTTTCACTTTGATTTTCTTAGGCAAACGACACCTTTTATTTTCTATGGCTGTCTTTTTGTTATACAGAATTTGGAGTAAATATTTTGGACAAAAATTTAATATACTGCTCTCGGATGTCTATAGATTTGCTTTTAAAAACTGTTCAACTGTTTTACTGTTGAATCTACAATTTAGTAAAACTGGAACATTTAAAGCATACCCTTAATTTTTGGCTAGATGGAGTTTAAAAAGCAAAGGCAACAGGTATTTGTGAAGCACCTGCTATTTTCCAGGCACTGTTTCAGGTGAATAGTTCCTTTCCTTGATACTTTTTTTTTTCAGTGCCAGACATAGATGAGTTTCCAAAGTATTAAAATTCACCCCAATAAGCTTTTCTGTTAAGATACTTATTTCATTTTTTTCTATAATGCTTACTTAGAAACTTCTGTCACAAGATTTTATGCCCCTGAGGTTAAGACCTGTGTTCTCAGTGTTTTGTTTTGTTTTTTTTAGCCTTCATAGCACTGACTCCCAAACGTGACTGATCACCAGGGTCACCTGGGAAGTTTTTTAAAAGCACAGTCTTGTACTCTGTTGCAACACTGTCAGTGCCCTACTCCATCCCATTGCTCTTGACTTATAAATGCGCACAGATTGACTTCCAGCTTCCAGGATCTGTGCTTCTTGAAGGCTTTCTTTTGCTGACACTCCTAAGCAGACTTGAAAGGCCTGGTAATTGATGCTCTTCCTTAACCTGAACCACTTTCCCAAGCAAGTTGGATCAAAGGATTGATGAGAGAGAGCGTATTGTAATCCAGCTTCCCCACCTCTTGGGTGGGTTAACGTTGTGTTTGTGTTTTTTCTTAAAAAATTTTTTTTTTGCAATGTTTGTTTGTTTTTGAGAGAAAGAGAGCTAGGGAGGGGCTGAGACAGAGGGAGACACAGAATCCTAAGCAGGCTCCAGGCTCTGAGCTGTTAGCATAGAGCCTGATGTGGGCTCAAACCCACAAGCGGTGACATCATGACCTGAGTCAGACGCTTAACTGACTGAGCCACCCAGGCGCCCCTATTGTGGTGTTTTTTTTTTACACTGGCTTCAAGAGTATCCCCAGCAGGATTAAACCGCAGATGCCCAGAGTGGTTAAGCAGATAATGCATTCATTGGCTGCCTTCCTTTCCTTGCTTTGCTTCCTTATTCCCCTACAAAGTTTTCCTTTATTTTTCAAATAAACCACATACATTCAATTCTTAAAAAAGAGACTATAGCCCAAACTAAGTCAGGCATCATTTCTTAGTTACTGAATCTTAATCTCATGGATGGGGTCCAGTAATAAGTTTTTTATTTTAAAAAGTTTTCTAGGAGTTTTTGAAAGCCTGGAGCCTGCTTCAGATTCTGTGTCTCCCTCTCTCTCTGACCCTCCCCCACTTGTGCTCTGTCTCTCTCTCTCAGAAAAAAGGAAATAAATAAAAATAAATAAATATAAAAGTCTCTATATAGGCTCATACATACATATTTTTGAAGTTTCATAAGTGGAGACACAAAATATTTGATACCTAAAAAAGTAGTTTAATTGTCTCTAGAGCAGTTGTTTGACTAGGGAAAATGCCTCTTTTTTTTCCTCCCCCCAGGTGCAATGTGGTGATTTTCCTCATCTCTTAGTGTATGGACCATCAGGTGCTGGAAAAAAGACAAGGATTATGTGTATTCTACGTGAACTTTATGGTGTTGGAGTGGAAAAATTGAGAATTGAACATCAGACCATCACGGTAAGCATTTTGCTTTGAGGCTTCCAAATATTTATAGGAGGGATTTCCAGTCCTATCATATATATTCCCATGGCCCTGTCCATTGCTGCCCAATGTGTGATTTAAGTAAGAATTTCACAGATAACCCAGATGCACAGGATTGAGAGCTACTGATTTATAGACCTAACTGTTAAAACCAGAACAAAGTCAGTTATGTTAGAGAGGAAATATGAGCAACCAGAGATTTGGGGTAAAATGTAGGCAGTGGAATTTATTTTAGATTATCTAGCAAATCAGTACCTCAGCTGAAACTGGAACTCAAGTCTCTACAGTTCATTATTCTGAGAGCAATAATGGATTTGGAAAAACAATGATTTTGAGAAAAATTTTAAATGTGGAATCAGGCAACGTGGTAAAGATTAGACAGCTGACTGATTAGACAAGGAAGCATAAAGCTCTGGGATGTTCAGAGAATTCCTATGATTTATCTTGGCTGAGCTTTCCAGCCTGTACCATGCAGTGCATTTTCATACTCTTCTTATAGACAGTGGTTGGGATTTAGTTGAAATTACCTTCTCTTGGTGTGCCCCTCTCCAACCCCATTAGAATTAGTTTTTCCTTTTTTGTTGTTTAAGTTTTTTTTTTTTTAAAGCTTATTTGTTTATTTTGAGAGAGAAAGAAAGCGCGATCAGGGGAGTGGCAGAGAGAGAGAATTCCAAGCAGGCTCTGCACTGTCAGCGCAGATCCCAGTACGGGGCTTGAAGCCATGAATCATGAGATCATGACCTGAGCCGAAATCAAGAGTCTGATGCTTAACTGACTGAGCCACCCACGCACCCCTAGTTTTTCCTTTTTTAACCCATAGCTTATACTTTTTAGTACTTACTTTGTTTTGCCTTCATTATAGTTTATCATACTTTTTTTTTTTTTTTTTGAGAAGATTGTATTTGTTTTGGTTATGCAGGGAACATGTCCTACTCATTTTTATATCCTTCATAGCCCGTGGTGTAGCATCTTGTACATATTAGGCACTGAAAAAATGAATGCCGAGTGACTGGATGGATGGTAAGTAGTGCTATTAATAGAATCTTTAGGAAGATAAATCGATTTTGAGCTAATATTGATGAGCTTGTGTTAGACACATTGAGTTTAAGGTGGCTTGTGGTACGTCCTGGTGGGAACTCTTATAAAATCTTCAGGGACAAATTTAACAAGAAAGGTGTGGGATCTGTAGGAAAAAAACGGTAATACCTTATAAAAGGGAAAAAAAAGCTGATCAAATGGAAAGATCCAGCAAGTTCTCCGGTAGGAGGCTTAATATTTTAAAATATCTGTTTTCCCCAAGTTACAGTATAAATTTCAGTGAAATTAGAATTAAAATCCAACTTGTTTTTTTAATTGCATGAAATGATCTGAAAGTACATATGAAAGAATGCCTTTCTGAGACCATACAAAAAAGATTTGTGAAGTGGGACTTGTGTTATGAGATATTAAATCATATTGTAAGGCTGTTTTAACCAAAACAATAGTATATTGGCATGGGAATAGAGAATTTGATCAGTGGAACTTATTAGAGAGCCCAGAAATACGATGGAAAATCTATTTCAAATCAGTATTAAAAACCTGAGTTAGCAAGATGTGCTAGCATAACTAGTTATCTACTCTGAAGAAAATAAAGTTGAATCCCTCTGATTCATAATTTACAGAGATGAGTTCCAGACGAATTAAAAACTTAAATGTTACAATGAAGCACTAAATTTCTTAGACTATATGAGCAGCCTGTAGGTCGAGAATACCTTTTAATAGAAAACATGGAAGGGGCAGGGGCACCTGGATGGCTCAGTTGGTTAAGTGACTTTGGTTTGGGTGATGATCCTACGGTTTGTGACTTCGAGCCGTAATGGGCTCCATGCTGACAGCTCGGAACCTGGAGCCTGCTTCGGATTCTGTGTCTCCTTCTCTGTCTGACCCTCCCCTGCTTGCACTCTGTCTCTTTCTCTCAAAAATAGACGTTAAAAAAAGTTTTTAAAAAATAAGGAAGTGATAGAAAAAAAGAAATATGTACTTGGATGTATATGAAATTTATGTTCCTATTATAGAATATAATGTACATAGAATCAGTGGAAAAACAAATGATTGTCAAAAAATAATTGAAAGGAATGTGTTAGATAAGAGATTTTACAAATTGACAATGAAAGACAACTTGGTAAAAAACTGAATAAAAGAGTCATAAGAGAGAAATATAAATGACCAATAAATGTGTGTAAAGATGTTTGTCATTTTTGATAAAGAGCAGTGAGTCTGTTATCAAATTGGCAGAACTTAAAGGCATGATATATCCAGAAGGGAATGTTGGGCAAGAGTATTTGTTGCTAGTGGAAAACTGAATTCTTAGATTTTTTGGGGGAGATAGGCTGATTATACATATATACATACATACATACATACATACGTACATACATACATACACACACACACACACATAAAAATTTAGAAAATGTGTCCCCTTCAATCCAGCAAATCCTTTATTGGGAATCTATTGCATAGAAATAAAGTCAGTACATGATAGATGTATGGAGAAGGATGATAATTGTGGGATAGTTTGGGATGTCAAAAAGCAAGAAGCAAAATGCCCATCAGTATGATTGGCTTTGGGACATCCACGTTATAGGTCATATGCAACTAACCTACACCAGTATCTTAGGGGAATTGTGTAGATGCGTTGTTAACTAGGAAAAGTAAAACACAGAGAAATGGGTATGATTGACTCTTTTTTTTTATAACTTTTTTACAAGAAACATGCTCTATAGAAATATATTAAATATATATATATAAATAGATACATATCTATGTGTTTATTTTTGTGTGTTATGGAAAAGTCTATGCAAGGACATATGCAGACTGTTTACAGGGATGATCATTCATAATGAGATGGTTTGTAGATTTCTGGAGATAGAGGGAAAAGTAGAAAACAGGATGTGTGATATGACCCAATTTATATAGAAATACTTTCATCTGCACATAGAGAAAAAAATGGGGTTAATGAAGTTAAAATATTCTTGGTGGTTATCTGAAGTTTTTTTTATTAAGAATAAATTGTTTTGAAAACAAACAGTGAAACAGAAAAGAGGAGACATAGCCAGTAATTACACATTCAGAACATTTATTTTCTTTGTCCACAGACTCCATCTAAAAAGAAAATTGAAATTAGCACTATTGCGAGCAATTATCACCTTGAAGTTAATCCCAGGTAGGTTTCTACTATATAGAAACAAGTTTTTTTTTTTTTTTTTTTTTTTTTTAAGAGTTAAACCCATTCTTGAAATCGAATCATGTGTGGAAACACCATATGTGCAATAGGTAAAAGTAAAGATGCCCACTGTGAAATAGGGAGACTAGAACCTTTCCATTTCCCCTTTTCTCTGACTTCTGAGTCAAATAAGTTTAATAATTAAGTTTTCTTGCTCTATAGAACTCAGTGTTTTATACAAAGTACATTTCATAGTCATTAAATTTTTGTTCTTTTGGCTCAAGCAGAACTGATAGCAAGATAAAGTATGGCTAAAAAGTTTGTAATGTCTGGAGTGAATATTTCAGGATGTATTTTGGATTACCAAATCTTTTTTTTTTTTTTGCCTCTCCTTTGTTTCAGTTTCTTGATTAAAGTGTGTTATAATAGTCCACCAACCAATGTCTATATTATTTATCATGACTTAATCAAAGATTAGGCTCCTGTTGGGAGACACATTGAAAACTCATGCCATGGCAGCGTAGTACTGCTTAATAGTGTAGAATTGATTGTCTTGGGAGCAAAGTTGAGTAAAGCTTCAGTTTTGTCTGGGGCCTGGTATGTTCTTGACGGAGAAGAAAATCAAGGACATCTTCAGGCAAAGGCAACCTTTTTGGATAGTGGCACAGAGATGAGGATGAGCATCTATATCAAGATTGAATGGAGCAGGAGGAATACAGTTACAAGCTAATATGTATTCAGTAACAGGCACTGTTACTTTACATGGATAATTATATGTAGTTTTCAAAACAGCTTAGGCATTATTACTTTCCTTAGATGTGTCCAAGAAAATTAAGAGAAATAACGACTGGTGAGAAAGGGTCTGATTAGAAAAGTAGGGAAAAATGGTAATTTCATAGAGGGAAATGTTTTTGATTCTTGACTAGGAAATGATCATAAGAGACACTTGAGGCATATTGATACAATATTAGTGAATTAAGAAAGATTTGATGGCTGTTTGGGAAAATAAACTAAAGCTGATTTTTTTGCCCTGTTTCTCATCTTGAGTTCTTCTGTGGCAAGAGTAGTCCATTAGAGATTGAGCTGATTGTTTTTCACGTGTTTGAAATTGACAGCCTAAATTAACTAGGTGACTTTATGTTGGTTTGTGAGGTGCAGGACTTAGGTGCTAAAGCAATAATGTAGGTGTAAATGACAGATAATGCTTATCATAAGTCAGTAGCTTACAGAGTTCTGACTATCTTAAATTCCATTTGCTTATCTCATCATCTTGCCAAGACCCTGAATCAGCTCCATGCTAGTGCTGGGAGCAGACTTGTCTAAGCTTGTTCTCTCTCAGACCTTTACTATTTGGGTGGAGAAGAGGCATGGAGGTTAAATTTTTGTTTGAGTTATTTTCACATTTTGAGTGACTACAGATGATTGAGAAATTAGCTGTAACTAGATACTAACTATAGTCGGTACAGAAGTATTAAAGTATTTGATAAACTTAGGTATTAGTTATTGCTTTTTGTTTTTTAATGTTTATTTTTGAGAGGGAGACAGAGCATGAGTGGCGGAGGGACAGAGAGAGAGAGAGAGAGAGAGAGAGAGAGAGAAAGACAATCTGCAGCAGGCTTTAGGTTCTGAGCTGTCAGCACAGGGCTTGAACTTGTGAACCGTGAGATCATGACCTGAGCTGAAGTTGGACACACAACCCACTGAGCCACCTAGGTGCCCCAGTTGTTGCTCTTTTTTTTAAGTAACAGTAGACTTAATATAAGAACATGTTTACTGTTTTCAGTGTTATTTATCATACTGTAATTGAATATTGGAATATTGTTATTTTAATGACCCTGAACTATTTCACTTTGAAAGTTTTGTGAATGTCATTAGGTGTGAATAATTTTGATTAATATTTTAACCACTTAAAATCTTCAATGTTTTTCTTATAATAACAGATTAAAGGGATAATACTTTCTAAATACCTAAGTCTATATTTACCATTATTTTTGTATTATATAGTGATGCTGGAAATAGTGACCGGGTAGTAATTCAAGAGATGTTGAAAACAGTGGCACAATCACAGCAACTTGAAACAAACTCTCAAAGAGATTTTAAAGGTATGTGATAAACATATTTCTTTTAAGGTGAACACTGACCTGGTACATAGTGAGTATAAGGGAAAATGTAGTGGGGAAACATAAATTCCATCTATGTAGCGAATATTTATTAACTTGTTCTATACTGAGCATTAATGCTCTCTTAGTTTTGGACATAAAAGTAAGACAGGCATGATCTCTCTGCTCATGGTAGGTTGTAGCCTAATGGAATTGAATTTTGGTGGAAAGAGGACAATTTATGCCACTCATTTGTTATTTTAGAACTAGATGAGTAATGAAAACACTTTATTTAAAATAAGAAATAACATGATTTAAGCAGAACTATTCTGGGGCACCTGGGTGGCTCAGTTGGTTAAGCGTCTGACTTCGGCTCAGGTCATGATTTCGCGGTTCATGAGTTTGAGCCCCGCGTCGGGCTCTGTGCTGACAGTTCAGAGTCTGGAGCCTGCTTCAGATTCTGTGTCTCCTCCTGTCTTTGCCCCTCCCCTGCTCACACTCTGTCTTTCTCTTTCTCAAAAATAAACATTTAAAAAAAAAGCATAACTGTTCCTAGGACCAAAATTACATGTTTATTATCAAATATTAAACAAAATCAGGTATAATTTTGCCATCCAGAGACAATTACTGTTAACATTTTTGTCATTACCTTCCGGTATTACCTGTATGCACATGTATGTGTACGTTCTCATAGAAGATTCTGTGATACTATGCCAGAATTTAATGCCTTGGATACATTTTGCTAAATTCTTCATTCAAAAGGTCGATTTATACTACCATCTGAAGTGTTTGGGAGTGCCATTATTCCTTGACATTTATCACCATTGTGGTCAATTATTTTTAACCTTTATCAGTTTGAATGGAGAAAATAAATTGTGTTTGTTTTTTCTTTAAGTTAGTATGATAATTTTTTCTTTTGTTTGTTGCTCATTTTACTGTTTTGTGAATTGCCTATGCATATTTCAGCTGGTTTTTATCTTCCTTAGTTCACTGTATTTCAGAATAAATTTACACTTATCTATTTTTTGCTACTGTAAATGGAGTCTTAACGTTTTCTAACTTTTGTTATATGTGATAGCTGTGATGTTTATATCTTAATTTTATGTTTTACTATATTCATTGTTGTATTGTTTGTAATAGCCTTTCCATGGTTTCTTTTGAGTTTTCAGATATATATTTATATCATCTCTGAATAGAGATAATTTTTTCCCTTTCCAATTTGTATGGCTTTCAACATTCTTTCCTATCTAATTATGTTTACCAATACCTCCAGTATAGTGTTTAATAGTACGAAAGATAGTGGACATCCTTGTCATGACTTTGGAGGGAGAGCCTTAGGGTTTCCCCATTTAGTTGCTGGATTTTGGCCTGAGGTGTATCTATTTTTTTTTAAGCTTATTTATTTAATTTTGAGAGGGAGAGAAAGGGAGAGAGCACACTCATGCATGTGCACACGAATACTCGAGTGGAGGAGGGGCAGAGAGAGAAGAGGAAGGATCCCAAGCCGGCTCCGCACTGTAAGCACAGAGCCCAACGTAGGGCTCTAACTCACGAACCATGAGATCATGACTTGAGCCGAAATCAAGAATTGGACACTTAACCGACTGAGCCACTCAGGCGTCCCTGTATCTATTTGATCATAGTAAGAAATAAGAAAGTAAGCATCAGTTTGTATTTTATTGAGTGTTCCTAATGTGAATGTGTATTAAATTTTTTCAAATGCTGTTTCTTCATCCGTGAATGTGGTATTAAGATTTTTCTTTTTAGCTCTGTTGGTCAAGTAGATTATATTATTGGCTCTTCTAGTGAAATTGCTCTCTATTTCTAGAGTAAACCTCACTTGGTCATGATGTGTTAATTTTTAAAATATGCTGCTGTTTTCTGCCTACCAAGGACTTATTTTTGTATCATTTGGTCTGTAGTACTTTATGTTAGGTGCTATTTGTTAGATTTTGGGATCAGTCTCCTTGTTTCTATTTTTCCTGTCCTATTCCATTTGGATTCTATCTCTAGAATTTCTCCTCACTGTGAAGGATTGTCTTGGAAGGGAGCTTCATTTTGTTTTCAGTGTTCTGTTCTTGTCAAACCTTGTTGTATCCAGGTTCCTTTGCTTTAACCCATAAATTGAACCCTGTGGGTGCTGTTCTCAAATTGTCCCATTATACTTCACAGTGTGTTCTTACAGGTACCTGGATTTGGGTTCTGTACCAAAGGCTGTCAGAAACATGGTACATTCTTGCCACCCTCCCACACATAGTTGCTTGTTCTCATTTGCTCATATTAGGGAGTTCTTAGGTAAAACCTATCACTTTGTTTATATGATATAAATGTTGTCCATGAGTCTTTGGTCTTGGAATCTTTCTACTTTTGTGGGAGAGATTCAAATCTATACTGCTACCACTGCCATCTTCTAGAAATAACTTAATATGATGAAAAATACAATAAATAGTTACATTCAGTTCTAGCTACATAGTATTCCTGAAACACTTTAAAGTCAATCCTTTATTATGGCTCGGTGGAATCTCACAGTACATGTGACCAGCTGTCTGTATTCTTTTTGGCCCTGTTTCTTGCGTCAGTATTTTCCAAAGTATATTCTTAGGCATGATAAGATTTAAAGTGTTCCCCAGAAATGTGCTTCTGAGATAAAATATTTTGGGGAAGTACAGCCTAGTACCTCTCTGTCTTGGTGAGTTTTGGTTCATATAAATATAATAAAGACTGCAGTGAATTCTACAAAAAAGTAACATCTTTAACTTCATTTTAGCCTAGAGTTTCTTAAGTGTGATTGGAATTTTCTTTTAACATCTTTTCTTTAAATGTTTATTTTTTTATTTTGAGAGAGCGAGCACAAGCAAGGGAGGAGCAGAGGGAGAGGGAGAGAGGATTCCAAGTAGATTCCATGCTGTTAGCGCCTGATTCTTGATTTCAGCTCAGGTCATGATCTCACAGTTTGTGGGATTGAGCCCTGCGTCAGTGCAGAGCCTTCTTGGGAGTCTCTCCCTCTCTCTATGCCCTTCTTCTGCATTTATGAAGTCTGCCTCTCTCTCAAAATAAACTTAAAAATAAATAAATAAAATAAATTATTCTCACCATACCTGAGACTTTTATATGTCCTTGCCAAAGGGAAGAGTAGTATATCAGATTTCTTATTTAGAATTTCACTCCAAATAATGAGAAGGAAGAGAAGGAGATAGATTCTCAAGTTAAAATTTGTTTTCTTTCTCCTTGACTAGTGGTATTACTGACGGAGGTTGACAAACTCACCAAAGACGCTCAACATGCTTTGCGTAGAACCATGGAAAAGTATATGTCCACTTGCCGATTGATCTTGTGTTGCAATTCTACATCTAAAGTGATACCACCTATTCGTAGTAGGTGCCTGGCGGTTCGTGTGCCTGCTCCCAGCATTGAAGATGTAAGTCAAGTGAAACTTTTCAGAAGTCATTCATTTCAGATTCTCTGAGTATTGTGTGTATATCTTTGTCATGTTTGTTTTGTAAAAACATAGTGAAATGTATTCGTGATTCAGGAACAGCTATGGCCTGGATACTAACCTGTAGTAGATATATAAATGAATACGTATGGTAGTAAATACCAGATATCACCAGTACATAGAAAATATGATTATAAACTCTTATTAAGAATAATATTGCATATATGCCATCAATATTTAAGAAGTTCTTCCTTTTAAGTCATTTTTTACCTTAAGTAGGTATGAATTTCACTAAACTAGTTAAGGGCTAGTTATTTAGTTATTCTAGTTATTTAGTTATTCTACCTCAAACTGATTTAATTGGCTTTGGAGGAGACTTGAGATAGATTTCTTTTCTTAACACTTACAAAGTAAAAATGCAAATTTCTCACAATAAGCAGCTTTCCTGCTGTTAATAGATTTGGGGTGATTTTATGCAAAGTAGGAATAATATGTCACCTTGTGTTAGTTGCAAAGTGGTGAAGTAACTTTATTAGAAGTTTCACTTATAAAAATTTTGAGAGTAACATAGTTAAAAGGGACCACCAGGTTACCACTCCTGTGGGCACTATTCGCTTCTTAGGGCATGCAAGTAATACCCCCCGAGTCACGCAGAATTCAGCCTATGAGACTCTACTTGGCAGCCCTCTGATCGGTGTCCTTGTCAAAGACCTGAGGCCTTGTGTATTTTTTCACAGCACCCCCCCCCCCCACACACACACACCCAGCCCCCCAAGATGGCTAGCAGGACTTGGAGCTCAAACCAGCTCTTTCTGTAGTTGGCAGGACCAGTTGCTGCCTCTTCCTGACAACTTGACTGACCCCTGGCTTTCTGCTAAAGGAGCCTGTGGGTTAGGGTTGGGAGCGACAAAAATAAATAACAAGGGTCTATAAAGGTGTTATCAACAGAAATTGCTTCAGTGTGCTGATAGATTGCCCGTTTTTGTTAATTGTCTTTTTTGTAGATTTGTCACGTGTTATCTACTGTGTGTAAGAAGGAAGGTCTGAATCTTCCTTCACAACTGGCTCATAGACTTGCAGAGAAGTCCTGCAGGAATCTTCGAAAAGCCCTACTTATGTGTGAAGCCTGCAGAGTGCAACAGTGAGTGAAAGGGGCAGTTACCACAGGAAACATTTTGGGGCACAGGCTTCCATATAATTTATTGTGTTCTCTTTTTATCATGTAGATATCCTTTTACTGCAGATCAAGAAATCCCTGAAACAGATTGGGAGGTGTATCTGAGGGAGACTGCTAATGCTATTGTCAGTCAGCAGACTCCACAAAGGTAAGTAGTCTCAAAAATGACCATAAAAGTTTGATCATAGAAATAGAACAGATAGTCTGAGTTTTGGATTAGCTGTTTCATACTACCACCAGTGCCATTTAGAATTATAGTTAAATCTTGAATATGAATACTAAACTTTCAAAGAAAAGATAGGATTTTAATTTTAGAAGTTTAGTGGTTCAGAATAGGTGGTATGTAGTAATGTGGCTTTTATTAAAAGCTATTGACATTTGCATATGGAACTTACATATAAATTAAAACAAATCTTGGAAGTTTTAGTTTTCCTTTCAGAATCTCAGATGACTTAATTTATAACTCAATGTGCTTACTTTTCTAATATTGAAAAGAATAATATTATAATTGTAATTGATGCATCATATCTTAGAAAGATACCAGGCTATGAATCATACCTCTACTGATTTTTATGCTCTTGAGCAGGTAACTTCATTTTAACGAGTTTTAACTTTTTCATTTTTATAATGAAGATGTTGTTATTACTCTGCCGGGAATACTTGTTCCTTTGCTATGAAGAGCAAAAAAGATTGTGTGATAATGGTTTGAGAACATACATGAACTCTGTGCTCAAGTATGATGATAAGCTCTGTTAACAATATTGTGTATATGCCACCAGTGTTTAGGAAGTGTTTTATAACATATTTGTTGAACAGTTGTTTTCATTTACTTCTGTGGGTCTATTATTCAGTAGTGGCTCATACTGAAAATATGTCAGCCATTAATTGTTTGATTTATGACAACTTTGAGAAGGGCCATCTACTTTTCTCCAAATCAGGAGTGGCAGTTTTAAGGCCCAGAGGTTTTTAAGGCTCGTTGACATGTAGTCTCCTATTCTTAATGCCTGTCAGACCTGAGAAACCATCTCTGGACTTAAGAGAGGGTAGTTGATTGCTTTAAGAAACACACTGGACTGTGTTCATCTGCTAAAGTTTAAGCTTCGTTGGTTCATGTGAAAATAATCGTGAGAAAAATATACCTTGTTTCTCCTCTTGGGTGATATATTTGATGAATTCTAATTTTTGTAAAGATTCTTCAAAAGGATTATAACATGTACTCTTTGGCCACCATGTAGATTTGTGGATAGTCATACATAATGGGTTCTTAGTATTTCATCAGGGTTTGCTTTGAATTCCTATAATTCATTTATTTTAATGGAAGAATTTAATAGTTTTTAAGAAGTGCCAAACATTGTAAGTAGTCTCTTCAGAAGAGAAAACTTTACTTTAGGAAAAAGCGTGCATTCCATTTTGTAAAATGTTGCTAAGCAGTGAAGTAATCTCAGCCTTAAAAGAGATAAAATGCAAAACATGTTTTAGGAGACTTTTACTTTTGTAAAATATTTCTGCATTGAAGATGACTTTCTTGTTTTCTGATTTTAAAGACGAAAACTTGGTAGGAGCAGTTGTAGAACTTTCCTAATTTTAGGAGAGCTAGGTACAGTTGTTGTAGTATTTGATAATTACTAGTTTGTTCGTAAGACTTTAGTTGATCATTGCTTTGCTTAATTCTTCTAGCAGCTGCTATCTCTTTCAGTTTTCCAAACAAGTTTGGGCAGCTCACAAATATACTTTTTTAAAAAGAGGTGTTGTTATTTCCTGATTAGACTAACAGTTGTAGGAATTGATTTCGTTTTGCTACAAAAAAGAAATTTGAATTTCAAAGCTTTCAGGTTGACCAGAAATACTAGGAGGGCTGGTATCATTCTGATTATTGGCCCACACAGTACCAAATAATTGTTTCTTATTTTTGACCCATTAGACTTGCTGTGATATTTACAGTCTTGATTCTTATTTGATTTATTTTAGAAGAGTCATAGTTTTCTAGTTTGATAGCAGCTAATTTTAGTGAGCAATTATTAATGTTCTTACACTGTGACATCTCATTTAATTCATAGAGCAGTCCTACGTGGAAAAGTATTATTATTATCTTTATTTTATAGGTAAGAAAACTGTTTTGGGAGATTATTGCTTACTTGTAGACATTCAGTTAAGAATCAGAGACAGTTCAATAATACCATGTTTCTCTGACAGAAGAATTTGTACTCTTTAGCACTTGCAATCCCCAAGAAATAATGACACAAAGAAATTGTAGAATATATTCATTTTTAAGAAACTAAGTTATATTAGAAATGAACTCAGACTAAGACAAGATGCATGTAACATGCACACAATGCACACAGCATAGAACAGTTGTAGAGGAAAACATCCTGAATTAACTTTTTAGAAATAAATGATATGCATAATTATTAGAATAATTTTGGGGTGCCTGGCTGACTCTGTTGATAGAGCATGCAACTGTTGATGTCAGGTTGGGTGTATAGATTCCCTAAAATGGTTTAATACCATCTGTCATTTGTATCTGTTTCTTAACTCTTTAATAATCAGGGTTACTTTTTTTTTTTTTTTTCACATTTACTTATTTATTTTTGAGAGAGAGAGAGAAGGCAGAGAGAGAGAATCCCAAGCAGGCTCCACACTGTCAGTGCAGAGCCTGATGTGGGGCTTGAACCCATGAACTGTGAGATCATGACCTGAACCTAAACTAGAAACCAAGAAGTTGGATGCTTAACCGACTGAGCCACACAGGCACCCCTGCTTTTTTTTTTTTTTTTTTTTTTTTTTTTTAAAGATAATACTATCATGTCCAAGAAGGATCAAGGCCTTTGGAATCAGACTTGAATTAAAATTCTGCCTCAGTGACATGAGTTTAAATGAAAGCCTAACCTCTCTTTTAGGTAAAAGAATGGTGTTGTGAGGTATAAATAGCATACTGCAGTCAGGCTCATACAGAGGAAAGAGTTAAATACTTTGGCAAACATTGGAAGGGTATGGATTTGAGAGTAAAGCAGATCTGTTCTTAATTCATGGTTCTTCTGTAGTCAACTTTGTGAGGTTACTTAAACTATCAGCCTTTTTTTTTTTTTTCTCATCTAAAAAAATGGAGATAATGCCCCCACTCAGAGCTAGTGTGAGGACTTAAGTAAAATAATTTGTTACAGTGTCTTGCACATAGCAGATGTTCAAAAGATGCTGGGTTTTTTTCCCACTTTATTTTATTGTGATACAACTTCATACACTTGGGCTCTCTGGAGAAGAGTCTGAACTTCTACTTTTAAGAAATCTTTGATGAGGGGATGAGGCAAGATGGCGAAGCACCATGGAAGTTCTGTTTGTCTTATCTCTGAAATGCAGCTATATCAGCACCAAACTATTTTGCATGCCTAGGAAATTGATCTGAGGATTAACACAACAATATGCATAACTTGAGTCATAGAACTCGGCAGGTACACTGTGTGGAGAAGTGAACTGGGGGAGAGAATAGCCACAGAGGATAGGGAGCTGTTTTTGTGGCGAGAGGAAAGAGGGGTGGAGAGTGCAGGAAAAGCACTCTCCTGAAAGTAGCTGGAGAGAGAGAAAGAGTGAAAACACTAACAAGTGACTGAATAAGAAATCTGGTCCCTAAAACCAGTGACAGAAAGGAAGAAGAGGGTCTCAATACCATTAGGATTCTATAAATCCTCTGTGCTCTGTGGAGCACAGAGTTGGAAATTCTGGAGCTCAATGCCTGGTGGTGCTCTGGAGAGGAAAAAGGGCAAATCTGCAGGAGCAGGCAGCGGGGTCTGACGGGTCCATGTGCCACACAGGGAGAAACGGTTCCCCTTCTTGGAAAACATTTGGTAGAGGCCGTATGGCCTCTCCACAGGCAGTGGTCCCAGCGGACCCCTGAGAGCAGCCACATTTGCTGCTATTGAGACAAAGACACCTGAGCGTGTTGAAACCAGGCACTGGCTCTGTGTTGGGATTTGCCGTAATCTCTGAACTTCTACCACTGTGCGATTGCACAAACATTTTCTGGGGGTAATTCACCACCCAGCCATTGCTCAGCGAGCGCCTCCCCCAGAGAGACAGCAGGGGTCTAAGCTGCAGGGGTCTATGAAGTGTGGAGTTTTGAAACACAACCCCATCTGAGATAAAACTCTGGAGGGAGATGCTGCCTGGTAGGCTGATGGGTTGGACATGGACAAGGTGGAGGTGGGGAGTGGATGGAAGCCGAAGACAAAGGAGAGGTGCTTGATTGTGGGTTGGTGAGAGCACAAAGTTCCTTTGTCAGACTAGAAAGCTGGGTGAAGCCATTTCCAACTCCCCCGCATACATGCATAACGGTATGCGCAGATCACACTGATCCAGCTCAGTAAGCTAAGCAGCACCACCTAGTGGAGAACAGAGCCTTTTCACCAAGCCCTGCCCAGCTGTGCCCTCCAGGCACATCCCCTAAAAGTCCAACACAGGTCTGTCTACCTGCTTAGTGTATGGACTATAGAGTGCTTCATAGTTTCAGTTCTACAGGAAACAATATAAGACTTAGAGAACTCAGTGACTTATTAAAAAAGAGATAATGTCCAAATCTTAGTAGTCCTAGATGATGAAGAGAGAGAAAAAGGGGCAGAAGTTTAATGTGAGCAAATTATAGTAGAAAACTTTCCTAATCTGGGGAAAGACACATCCAAATCTAAGAAGCACAGAGAACTCCTATTAGATTGAACAAAAACCGACCATCACCAAGGCATTTCATAGTCAAATTCACAAAATACGCAGACAAGGAAAGAATTATGAAAGCAGCAAGGGAAAAAAGAGTCCTTAACCTATAAAGGAAGACAGATCGGGTTCACAGCAGATTTATCCACAGTAACTTGGTGGGCCAGAAAGGAGTGACAGGATATATTCAGTGTGCTGAACTGGAAAAATAAGCAGCCAAGAATTCTTTAACCAGCAAGGCTGTCATTCAAATTACAAGGAGAGATAGTTTCCCAGACAAACAGAAACCAAAGGAGTTCGTGGCCACTAAACCAGCCTTGCAAGAAATTTTAAGGGGAGGGACTCTGAGTGGAGAAAAGATGAAACAAGACAAAAAAGACCAAAAGCAACAAAGACTAGAAAGGACCAGAGAACATCACTAGAAACACCCAACTCTACAGGCAATACAACAGCACTAAATTAATATCTTTCAGTACTCACTCTAAATGTCAGTGGACTAAATGCTCCAATGAGAAGACGTAGGGTATCAGAATGGATAAGAAAACAAGACTCATCTATATGCTGCTTATAAGAGACGCATTTTAGACCTAAGACATCTACAGATTGAAAGTAAGGGGTTGGAGAACTGTCTATCATGCTATTTGTGGCTAAAAGAAGGCTGATGTAGCCATAGTTATATCAAGTAAACTAGGTTTTAAAATAAAGACAGTAACAAGAGGGCATTATTATTCAGAAGGGCATTATATCATAATTAAGGGGTCTGTCCACCAAAGAGATCTAACAATTGTAGATATTTATGCCCCCAACGTGGAAGCACCCAAATATATAAATCAATTAATCAAAACATAAACTCATTGATGATAATAACCATTATAATACGGGACTTCCATACCCTTCTTACAGCGATGGACATTTCATCTAAGCAGAAAATCAAAGAAACAATGGCTTTGAGTGAAACACTGGACTAGATGGACTTCACAGGTGTATTCAGATCATTTCATCCTAAAACAGCAGAATACACATTTTCTCTAGTGCCCATGGAACATTCTCAGAATAGATCACACACTGGGTCACAAATCATCCCTCAACAAATACAAAAAGATCATGAGTATACCTTGCATAGTTTCAGACCACAATGCTATGAAACTTGAAATCAACCACAAGAAAAAATTTGGAAAGATCATGAATACTTAGAGATTAAAGAACACCCTATTAATGACTAAATGGGTTAACCAAGAAATTAAAGAGGAAATTAAAAAATACACGGATGCCAGTGAAAATGAAAACATGACAGCCTAAAACCTCTGGGATGCAGCCAAGGCAGTCATAAGGGGGAAGTATATAGCAATTCGGGTCTTCCTAAAGAAGGAAGAAAGGTCTCAAGTACACAACCTAACCTTACACCTAAAACAGCTGGAAAAGGAACAGCAAATAAGTCCCAAACCAGCAGAAGACAGGAAATAATCATTAGAGCTGAAGTCAGTGCTGTTGAAATCAAAAAAGCAGAACAGATCAATGAAAGCAGGAACTGGTTCTTTGAAATAATTAAGAAAATTGATAAATCCCTAGCTAGTTTGATCAAAAAGAAAAAGGAAAGGACCCAACTAAAAATCACGAATGAAAGAGGAAAAATCACAGCCAACATTGCAGAAATACAAATAATAATTAGAGAATATTATGAGTAATTATATGCCAATAGGGCAATCTGGAAGAAATGGACAAATCTGGAAGAAATTGAATCAGTAATCAAAAAAATCTCCCAACAAACAAAAGTCCAGGGCTGGATGGCTTTCCAGGGTAATTCTACCAAACGTTTAAAGAAGTGTGAACACCTGTTCTTTTGAAGCTGTTCCAAAAAATAGAAATGGAAGGATAACTTATAAACTCATTCAATGAGGCCAGCATTACTTTGATTCCAAAACCAGACAAAGACCCCACTAAAAAGGAGAACTATAGACCAATTTCCCTGATGAACATGGGTACAAAAATTCTCAACAAGATACTAGCAAACTGGATCCACTAATATATTAAAAGAATTCTTCATGATCAAGTGGAATTTCTTTCAGGGATACAGGGCTGGTTCAATATCTGCAAATCAATGTGATACATCACATTAATAAAAGAGAGGATAAGAACCACATGATCCTCTCAAATGCAGAGAAAGCATTTGACAAAATACAGCTTCCTTCCTTAATAAAAAGCCTCAAGAAAGTAGGGATAGAAGGATCATATGTCAAGATTCTAAAAGCCATGTACAAAAAGACCCACTGCTAATATTCTCTATGGGGAAAAACTGAGAGTGTACCCTCTAAGGTCAGGAATGTGACAAGGATGTCCACTGTCACCACTCTTATTCAGAGTAGCGTTGGAAGTCCTAGCCTCAGCAATTAGACAATACAAAGAAATAAAAGGCACCCAAAATGGCAAGGAGGAAGTCAAACTTTTCACTTTTCACAGATGACATGATAATCTATTTGGAAAACCCAAAAGACTCCACCAAAAAGCTGCTAGAACTGAAACATGAATTCAGCAGAGTCAGGATATAAAGTCAACGTACAGGAATCAGTTTCATTTCTATACACCAGTAATGAAGCTGCAGAAAGTGAAATCAAGGAAACGATCCCATTTACAATTGCACCAAAAACCATAAAATATTCAGGAATAAACCTAACCAAAGAGGTGAAAAACCTATACACTGAAAACTATAGAAAGCTTATGAAAGAAATTGAAGAAGACACAAAAAAATGGAAAAACATTCCACGCTCATGGATCAGAAGAGCAAATATTGTTAAAATGTCGACACTACCCAAAGCAGTCTACATATTCAATGCATCCCTATCAGAATAACACCAGCATTCTTCACGGAGCTAGAACAAACAATCGTAAAATTTGTATGGATCCGGAAAAGACCCCAAATAGTGAAAGCAATTCTGAAAAAGAAAGCCAAAGCTGGAGGCATCACAATTCTGGACTTTAAGCTGTATTACAGAGCTGTAATCATCAAGACAGTATGGTACTGGCACAAAACAGACACATAGATCAATGGAACAGAATAGAGAACCCAGAAATGGACACACAAACGTATGGCCAACTGGTCTTTGACAAAGCAGGAAAGAACATCCAGTGGAAAAAAAAAAAACCATCTCTTCAGCAAATGGTGTTGGGAAAACTGGACAGCAACATGCAGAAGAATGAACCTGGACCTCTTTCTTACACCATACGCAAAAATAAACTCAAAATGGATTAAATACCTAAACATAAGACGGGAAGCCCTCAAAATCCTAGGGGAAAAAGCTGGCAACAACCTCTTTGACCTCGGCTGCAGCAACTTCTTACTTGACATGTCTCCGGAGGCAAGGGAAGCAAAAGCAAAAATGAACTATTGGGACCTCATTAAGATAAAAAGCTTCTGCACAGTGAAGGAAACAATTAGCAAAACTAAAAGACAACTGACGGAATGGGAGAAGATATTTCAAATGATATATCAGACAAAGGGTTAGTATCCAAAATCTGTAAAGAACTTCTCGAAATCAACACCCACCAAACAAATAATCCAGTGAAGAAATGAGCAAAAGACATGAATAGACACTTTTTCACAGAAGACATCCAGATGGCTAACAGACCCATAACATGAAAAAATGCACAACCTCACTCATCATCAGGGAAATACAAATCAAAACCACACAATGAGATACCACCTCATACCTGTTAGAATGTCTAAAATTAACAACTCAGGCAACAACAGAAGTTGTCAAAGATGCGGAGAAAGAGGAATCCTTTTGCTCTGCTGGTGGGAATGCAAACTGGTGCAGTTACTCTGAAGGAACAGTATGGAGGTTCCACAAAAAATTAAAAATAGACTGTTTCCGATTCTGTGTCTCCCTCTCTCTCTGCCCCTCCCCCGTTCATGCTCTGTCTCTCTCTGTCCCAAAAATAAATAAAAAACGTTGAAAAAAAAAAATTAAAAAAAAAAAAAAAAAAGGGACGCCTGGGTGGCGCAGTCGGTTAAGCGTCCGACTTCAGCCAGGTCAC
>NW_026057576.1:12253275-12280850 GCF_023721935.1 Panthera uncia
GTCTCTCTCTGTCCCAAAAATAAATAAAAAACGTTGAAAAAAAAAAAATTAAAAAAAAAAAAAATTTTAAAAATAGAACTACCCTATGACCCAGCAATTGTACTACTAGGTCTTTCTCCAAAGGACACAGGAGCGCTGTCTCGAAGGATACAGGGGTGCTGTGCTGGTGGTAAGTTTATAGCAGTGCTGGTGGTAATAGCCAAAGTATGGAAAAAGCCCATATGTCTATTGACTGATGAATGGATAAAGAAGTGTGGTATATATCTATAATGTAATATTACTTGGGATCAAAAAGAATGACATCTTGCCATTTGTATTATGCTAAGCTTAATATATGACTTCACTCATGTGGAAGATGCAAAACAGGTAAACATAACAGAAAGGAGGCAAAAATAACAAAAAGAGCAAGGGAGACAAACCATCAGAGACTCATATACAGAGAACAAAGTTGTTGGGGTATTGGGTGGGGGGGATGGGCTAAATGGGCAAGAGGCATTAAGGAAGACACTTTTTGGGATGAGCACTTGATGTTATATGTAAGTGATGAATCACTAAATTCTATTCCTGAAATCATTATTACACTGTATGGTAACTAACTTGGTTGTAAATTAAAAAAAAAAAAAGATGAAAACTTGCTTTGAATGGAAGTGTTCTAGTATTGCAAAAGAAAATAAATCTTTGATGAGTCACTTCTCTGATCTAAATATGGAACATCTGTGATATTTACTAATATCTTCCTAAATCTTACTAATATTTTACTAAAAGCTTTAAAACATGTTTTCCTTTTAGGGTACTAAGTATATATACGGAGAAAGATAGTTGTTTTGTGTGTACTTACAATTTTACTTGTCATTTTTGTCTTGCCATTTTAAAATGCCATATGTAGGGGCGCCTGGGTGGCGCAGTCGGTTAAGCGTCCGACTTCAGCCAGGTCACGATCTCGCGGTCCGTGAGTTCGAGCCCCGCGTCAGGCTCTGGGCTGACGGCTCGGAGCCTGGAGCCTGTTTCCGATTCTGTGTCTCCCTCTCTCTCTGCCCCTCCCCCGTTCATGCTCTGTCTCTCTCTGTCCCAAAAATAAATAAAAAACGTTGAAAAAAAAAAATTTAAAAAAAAATAAATAAATAAATAAAATGCCATATGTATTCTTTCTTTCCTGGAACTATTATGAAAAGGGCCGAAAATTAAGAGCTCAGAGGTTGGAGTATTCATATTCACTTAGACAATCTGATTCTGTGCTTGCCTATGACCTATTGTACTGCCTTTCTGTGACAGGACTGCTTTGTTTCCTTGCCATACTGCTTTTTTACTTTGCAGTTGAGGTAGTATGTAATGATACATAGAATCATGCTTGTATGCTCTTTTCTTACTTGTATAATTAACTAGTGATTGTCTTATCTTTTCATGACCATTTTCTAGATGTCCGAGGTATCTATCTGGAGGAAAAATAAACATTGTCACTTGATATGTCATGAAAGTAGGTTGAAATGCAGTGTGAATAATGTCAACCCTCACTCTTCCTGAAGTCTTAATTTTTATCTGGCACTTTCATGGTATTTTGATGTAATTAATAACTGAATATAAATGTCTGACTTTAAATGAGTTCTGAACATTTTCTTTTAGAAGCATGAACTGAAATTAGGAAAAGCTTAAATGTGTATCTTAAGTATGATAAGCCATTTAACAAAATGTATGGGAATTAATTCATAAACTAAAACAGCACAGTATGTTCTTGAAAAAATTGTGTCTTATTTTCATTACAAAGTATTAATTATCTTGTTTTATATAGGCTTCTTGAAGTCCGTGGAAGACTTTATGAGCTTCTAACTCATTGTATTCCTCCTGAAATTATAATGAAGGTAATCCGATTTCAGTTCCTGAACCATTTATAACCATGAAATTTGGACTTTTGCAGTACTGAGACACATTGTCATTTCTTTCTCTCCAGCTCATTAATTCAACAGGTATTTATTGAACCTTTCCTGTGTGTGCCAGATACCATTAGGGGAGTGTTGAGGAAGACCTGGGAGGCCCTGCCTTCAGAAAATATACATTTTAGTGGGGTGAAATGGGAAACAAGAAGCAAAAGGATTTCAGAATGTTATAAGTGCTACAAAGGAAGTAAGAAGGTGAAATGGTAATAATGGAAGGTGGGCTGTGGAAGGTCAGCAGTGGCTTCTGTGAGGAAGGCGTGTTTAAACTGAGACTTGGAAGATTAAAAGAGAGGCAGCGTGTAAATAGTTGGGGAACAAGTACGGTTAACCTTTAAACCTTGAAGCTTTGAACGATGTGGTAGTTAAGACCCTGACCTCCTGCATAGTTGAAAATCTGTGTATTACTTTTAACTATCCCAAAAGTTGACTACTAATAGTCTACTGCTGTCCAGAGGCCTTACTGATAACACACTGGATTAACACATTATGTAGATGTGTTATATACTGTATTCTTACAATAAAGTAAGCTAGAGAAAAAACTTATTAAAATCATAAGGAAAATACATTTATGCTACTGGACTTACTGAAAAAAAATGTGCTTACAAGTGGACCCTCACAGTTCAACCCCACGTTGTTTAAGGGTCAGCTGTATTTCAGACAGTGAGGTTTAGTGCACATAGGGAATGACATTAAAGAAGTAGGCAGAGTCTAGACTTTGTTACATTTTGTAAGGCACAGCTTTAGGTTTGGTCTGGTAGGTCTAAGCCATGTGTGTTGACTGATTTAGATGTTAGGGAATGCAGGGGGTTTTGTTTGTATTTATTAAAGTTATATGGCAACACTCACAAAAAATTCTAATTATGCCAAATATAAAAGAGAGTGAGTTCTACCCATCCATTTCTACAAGGGTGAGCACTTCCAACAGACCTGTATTCTAGTCACGTAGAAATATGCCCATATGTATGGCTGTGTGTGTATAGTTTCACAAAGCTTCACAATGTTCTGCACTGTGGTTTGTTTGTTTTTTTTTAAATAATGTAGCATGGATGATATTTCATGACAGTATGGATTTATTTTATCCTTTCTAGTGGATGAATGGAATTTCATTATGGGACTATATCATAGTTTTTTGAATATGCTGTTGGTGGAACTTTAGGTTGGCTACACGTTATTATTGTAACTAGTAACATTGCAGTGAGCATCTTTTTACTTCTCTCTTTGCACCCTCATACATTAAGTATTTGGCATTTGGAATATGATGGATAGCTACCACATTTTACATTATGGAAAAGGTATGCGGTTTTTTTGTTTTTGGATGAAAACTACCATATAAAAGAACATACAAAAGAGATTTCACAAGTAAAAAGAACATACTGAGGTTTTGCTTCTTTTTTGAATGAGAAATAAAACTTGTTCAGCTTATTATTTTTTTAATGATTACTTTTTAAATTACTGGTTATCTTTTTTTCAGGGCCTTCTCTCAGAACTTTTACATAATTGTGATGGACAGCTGAAAGGGGAAGTGGCCCAGATGGCAGCTTACTATGAACATCGTCTACAGCTGGGTAGCAAAGCCATTTATCACTTGGAAGCATTTGTAGCCAAATTTATGGCGCTTTATAAGAAGTTCATGGAGGATGGATTGGAAGGCATGATGTTTTGACATCTTGACAGCTATCCTTAATTCTTCCTAATATATCTCAGTATCATCATTTACATCCATTTTATATTGGAAGAGCTGCAGGTAAAATAAACTAACTTCACTTCACCATGCCTTATTTGTGGTGTTTTGTGGTTTTTTTTGGTAGTAATTTTTCTGTGAACTATTAATTATTATACTTAAATAATTGCTCTTTTATACTGTTGAAGTTATTGAAAGGACACAACTTAGAAACTTCAGAGTCCAGAAACATGATTTTAGAGTTTAATATACTTTCAAAATTTGCTATTCAACTATGCAGTGTTGGTCTTCCCATTTTCCATCCTTTCTCTCATCTGTTGGAGGAAATTTACTACATACAATAGCAGAGGTTGTTTTCTATCCTCTAAATGACCATTTTTGGCCACAGGCACATAACTCTGCTTGGCAAGTCATTACCTTTAATCATATTTTCTCTCAGTCAAGAATTGTGTTTTTTTGTTTTTTTTTTTTTTTCAGGAAATATAAGGATTAATTTTGAAATAAAATAGCCTGAGTGTGAAGAACATTGTTGGTACCATTCCTGTTGAGACTATAGAAATCCAATTTTATTTCAGTAATTCACATATTAGGTGGGCTACTAAGAAATAAGAATGTTTTCATTGAATACTTGAGATTGTTGAAGAACATGCATCATGTGTTTCACAGCAAAGGTATATTAGTATAGAAATTACTCTTTGAACAAGTGTATTTTTCTGTCATTGATCCTATCCTTTGGAACATTTTTTCATTAGATATTTGGTTCATGGAACAAAGAATTTGCTTGACAGATTTGTAGGACAGGCTCTGAATAGTTTCTTTAATTTGGGGCAACAGAAGCATGACTCAAAAGCTAAACCAACAAGGGTGAAATAAAAGATTTTAAGTTCCAATAAGTTAAATTACCTCTGTGAGGATAATAGGGAGACTTCTTGTAGTAGTTAGTGATCAGTCAGGAAGTATTTAATTGATGGACACAGCTACACACATACAAAAACGTGTAGCAGTTTTAGGCTTATGGGAAATTGTTAAGGTCAGGAAAGATGACCTTTTTGTGTTTGTTTGTTTTGGGGGTACTAGTTAGGCCCCAGTTAGCAGTCTCAGTCCTTGGGGCACTTACATGCTAGGAAGGATATTGACTATAACTAAAGAACTGGGAAAGTGAGGTTTGGCAGAGTTAGGACTTTTAATTTGAAAAACAAAAAGTGAAAATATTGTGACTGTCTTCTGATGTTTAGGAAGTCTGAGTGGTCTTATAATTTTTATTCCTCTGGAGCAGTGCTTCTCAAAGTAGAATCTCTGGACCAGCACCAGCATCACCTGGGAACTGAGAAACATAGACTCTCAACTTTGATTCCACATCTACTGAATCAGCAACTATGGGAATCGGATCAGCTATTCAGGGAATTCTGGTGTACCCTTAAGTTTGAGAACCACTGCTTTAGAGAATGTGTACTTAGGATCAGTGTGCATAGATTAAAGGGAGACATTTTAGTTGCAAGTGAAGAAGAACTTTCTAACAGCAGCTGTCTTGTAATTGTATGGCAAGCTTGAGAGTTCCTTATAAACAGGAAATGTTTAGAGAATTGTCGGAGAATGCAATGCTTACATATGCTAGACGTTGCACTAGGGACTTTCTATGTATTATTAGACCCTTACATCTCTAGGAGAGAGGTATTATCTTCTATAAAAATAAAGAGGCTGAAGTTTAGAGGAATGAGGTGTAATTTATACTAAAACCCACTTTGTCTGTATTTGATTTTTGACAAATGTATTCAGAGTAGCACCATCCCAATCAGGATACAGATTTTATCAACTTCAGTTTCTTCCACATCCCTTTGCTGTCACTCTACCCCTACCCTGGCCCAAGTGACCACCGATCTGCTTGCTGTAGTTATAGATTAGTTTTGCCTGTTCAAGAATTTAAAGTCAAATACTGTATGGTCTTTTTCTCAGGCTTCATTGTCTCAATTATAATTGAGATTCCTTTATGTTGTTGAAACACGTATGTTTCACTAATTTCAATTTTTATTGATCAGTATGTTTGTGTATGTTTTAAGCCTATTCTTGATGGACCTTTGGGTGTCCAGGTTTTGGTTAGTATAAATTAACTTGCTCTGAATATTTCTGTATAAGTCTTTTTGTGGACATACTGTTTGCATTTCTCTTGAGTAAATTTATAGGAATACAATGACTGGACGTAAGATAGGTGTAAGTTTAACTTTTAAGAAGTTGCCAAACAAGCTTCCCAACGAGGTACCATTTTGCATTCCTGTCAACAAAAAGAGAGTTCTAGTTGTTCCTATAAAATTGGTTGGTTGCATTGATTTTCTGTATTGTTGTCTGTTTCATATTTTATTGATTACCTTTTTATCTTTATTAATCCCATTCTTCTACTTTTGACTTAGTTGGCTCTTATTTTTCCAGAGTCTAAGCATGAAAATTTAGATCATTGATTTTAGACCGTTTTTTTCTAATAATCATTTAAAATTACAAATTTCACCCTGCATACTGATCTAGCTTCCTCTACAGACTTTGATATCATGTGTTTTCACTTCCGTTAGTTCAAACTATTTTTTCGTTTTTCTTACGATTTTTTCTTTGAATTATTACTTGGAAATGTGTTAATTTCCAAATACTTAAGATTTTCCAGATATATTTTTAAGTCTTCTTTATTAATTTTCTTTCACTTACTGAAAGGAATATTGAAATCTCCAGCCATAATTATGGATTTATCACATTCAACTCTTTTGAGTTTTACTTCATGCATTTTGAATCTCATTATTAGGTGCAAACATATTTAGGATTATTATGTCTTGCTAGTGATTTGACACCTTTGTCATTACTTCAGATAATATTTGTTTCAGATAATATTTCTTGCTCTGAATCTACTTTAATATTAAGATAGCTTCTCTATCTTTCTTTTGATGAGAGTTTGCATGGTAGGCATATTTCTTGTTCTGCTAGCAATGAATTCTCAGTTTTATCTGGAATGTATCTGTTTTGTCTTCATCTATAGAATTCTTGGTTGATTTTACTTTTTTCCCCCCCAGCATTTTAAATATTTCATTCTACTACCTTCTGTTATTTCTTCTTGATGTTTTCAATATTTTCATTTTTTCTTTGGCTTTTTAGCAGTGTGACCAAGACGTGTCTAGTTTTAATTCTCTTTGTGTTTATCTTGGGTTTTATTTAGTTTCTTGGATTAGATTATTATGAGTAGTAGTATTGTAGTATCAGTTTGGGGATTTTTTTTTTAACGTTTATTTTTGAGAGAGAGACAGAGCACAAGTGGGGAAGAGGTAGAGAGAGAGGGAGACACAGCATTTGAAGCAGGCTCCAGGCTCTGAGCTATCAGCATAGAGCCTGATGCAGGGCTCAAACTCACAGACCATGAGATCATGACTTGAGCCAACTCAACAAACTGAGGCACCCAGGTGCCCCTGGTTTGGGAAATTTCTAACCATTATTTATTCATATCTTTTCTGTGATCCTTTTTTTCATCTTCTTTGAGAGTCCCATTATTTATATGCTGGAATGCTTGATGTCCACCCCCCCCCCCCCCTGCTGATGCTTTGTTCATTCTTTTAGTCTTTTTAAAAAAAATTTTTTTTTAATGTTTATTTATTTTTGACAGAGAGACAGAGCATGAGCAGGGGAGGGGCAGAAAGAGAGGGAGACAGAATCCGAAGCAAGCTCTAGACTCTGAGCTGTCAGCACAGAGCCTGATGCAGGGCTCGAACTCATAGACTGTGAGACCATGATTGAGCTGAAGTCGGACGCTCAACTGACTGAGCCACCCAGGCGCCCCTTTAGTCTTTTTCCTTTGTGTTCTTTGGACTGGATAATTTCATTGATCTTGAAGTTCATTGATTCCTTCTTATGCCATTTCATAGTTGATAGCTAATTTATTTTTTAATGTTTGTGCAATCTGATATTTAATTTTTCATTTTAATGTTTGTGCATGTTAACTCTAGAGTTTCCATTTTGCTCTTTTATGTAGGTTCAGTTTTTCTATTGCAATTCCCTATTTGTTGTCTCATTGTTATCTTTTTCCTTTAATTCTTTGAATATATTTATAATTGCTTTGAAGTCTTTGCTAAATTCAACATCTGGTTCTACTCAGTATCAGTATATTTCTTTCCTTCCCATAACCCCATGTCTGGTAATTTGTGGCTGAAAACTTAATTTTAGATAATATATTTTAGCCATCTTTATGTGTTTTATTTTCTGATTTTTTTCTTTGTTTCATAGCTTACGTAGACTTAAACTGTGTAATTTATCTTCCTTTCACTGTGCAGTCTCTGATGTTTCTGCTCAGTTATTATTATTATTATTATTATTATTATTATTTTTAAGCCTGGCTTCATCTTTCTGTCTGCATAGTTTCATGACCAGATAATCATTTGGGCAGTTTGAGCTCAACATCTTAAATGAGGCTTGAAGTCGGCTGAGCTATAGGTGGGCTGAGGAACACATTCCAAGATTGCAACCAGTTCTCAGTATCCTTTGGTTTTCACTTCCCCAGTTTAGCATTCATTTGGTTATGTGTCAGTCAAGATTGTATCTTAGTCCCTCCATGGCTCTTTTATTTCCAGGATCTCTCAGTTCAATAACTGACTGGTCTCTCAGTGGTCATGAACTAGAATTGTAACCTTGGGCTAGCAAAGCTATAGATTTTCCCCATCCTTTTTGAACCACATCTGCCACTTTTATCCAGCAAAGCCATAGGTTTTCATATGTCTACATCCTGAATTGAGTCCACTACTCTGGCTGCAATCAGCCTTGAACTTACAAAGCTACAATTTTTACTGACCAAGTGACAGGTTTGTTCTAACAACACCAGGTGGAGATGGCCATAGAGTTGCTGCCGTTTTTATGTAAAGCTAGTTTCTTAGCAATAAACATTGTTTAATTTGCCTAATTTGGATCAGTTTTAAGTATCCCGATTGGTTGTTTTTGACAGTTTTATCCACTCATTTTTAATACTTCTCTGTAGAGGGAGATCACCCAATTTCCTCCTGTTTCACTTAGTATAAGTAGCCCTTCACTGATTCATTTTTTTCATTGCTTTTTGTAGATCTAAATTTCAATCTGATATCATTTTCCTTTAGTCTGAAAACCTTTTTTATTTAAGCTTTTCTTGCAGGGCAGATCTGGTGAATTCTCTCAGGGTTGCTTTTTGTTTTGTTTTGTTTTGTTTTGTTTTGTTTTTGGTGGGGCCTAAAATGTCTTTAGCATGCAGTGTTCTTTGGAAAGCATTTTTAATGGATATAGAATTGTACTTTGATGGGGTTTTTTTCTTTTTTTTTTCTTGAAAAATATTTTTTGTCTTTTGGTTTACATTTTTTTTTTTTAGAGAGATTTATATCCTAATTTTTCTCCCTATGTGTTTTTGTTTCTTTTACTTACTACGGCTACTTGTGAGATTTACAACTTCTCTTTATAACTAGTTTCCTGGAGTTTGATTAAGATGTGTCTTGACACTATTTTTCTTTGTAGTTTCCTGTTTATATTGCTTTGTATTTATTGGGATTCTTGGATTTGTGGGTTTATATACTTTATTAGACTTGGAAAAATTTGGCTGTTTTCTTGAAATATTTTTCTGCCCTGTCCACTGAAACTCTAGTTTTATATTTCTGACTTCCTGATAGTGTCATGTAGAGTCTCTCTTTTTCTTCTAGGCCTTTTCTCACTGTCCTTCAGTTTGAATAGGTTCTGTTACCTTCAAGTTCACTAATCTTATGCACAGTCTAATCTGCTTGTAAGACCATGCAGTGAAATTGTCATTTTAAATACTGAGTTCCTCCACTCTGGAAGTTAAGTTTCATTTGATTCTTTTTTTGTATTTTACATTTCTTATTCTGTTCATGATTTTTAAAAAAAATTCTTATATTAATAATAGCCCTTTTGGGGTGCCTGGGTGGCTTGGTCGGTTAAGCATCTGACTTCGGGACTTCGGCTCAGGTCATGATCTCACGGCCCGTGAGTTCGAGCCCCGTGTCGGGCTCTGTGCTGACCGCTCAGAGCCTGCAGCCTGTTTCAGATTCTGTGTCTCCCTCTCTCTCTGCCCCTCCCCTGTTCATGCTCTGTCTCTCTCTGTCTCAAAAATAAATAAACGTTGAAAAAAAAAATTAAAAAAAAAAAAATAGCCCTTTTGAAGTCTTTGATTAATTCCATCTGTCATTTCTAGATCTGTTTCTGTTGACTGGTATTTTTCCTGGTTGTGGGTCATATATCCTGCGGTTCTGTATGTGCATTAATTTTTATTGGATGCTGGCTATTTTGAATATTACATGGTAATGTTACATTTTTGAATGTCTGAATTCTGTTGTCTTTAAACAGTTTCGAACTTTGTTTTAGCGGGCAGTTATTTGATTAACTACTTGATCCCTTTTCTTGCTTGTTTTTCACCTTTTTTAGAGTAGTTAAGCTTGACAACTGAGACATTACTTTTCTGGTGTTCTACTCAATACCCTGGAGATCACTAAGGTGTCTGTGTCTTGGATCACCAGAAATCAAATGTCTTCCAGCCCTGTGTGAGCTCTGGTAATTTTTCAACATATCTTTTCCCAGTATTTTTTTTTTTTTTTTGGGTCTGGCTTTGTGGAGTCACACTCAATGCATATGTAGCTTAGTAATCATCCAAAAATGCAAGAAAAGAAACCCTTACGCAGATTTTTGTACGCCTTTTCTGTTTCGCTCCTTTTCCAGATCTCTGCTGTGCATATTCAACCACCTTAGCTTCTGAATTCTCTTTTCTCCAGCTCATTGTTATCACTGTTGTCTGCCTGGATTTGCCCTTCTTATCCTGCAGGAAAGTGCCTCTAGGCAAAAATCAGGTGACTTTAGTTTACCTCGTTGTTTTTTTTCTCTTATGCCTTACAGTCTTGCATTCTCTGTTCAACATCTATTACAGAGTTGCTTTATGTATTTTGTCTAGTTTTCTAGTTGTTTCCAGTGGGAAGGCAAGTCCAGTATCAGTTACTCTTACATAATTGGTAGTGAAAGTCTTAAAGATTTTAACTGAAAGCCCTAATTTCTGTAAAACTCTATGATTTAATGTATTTTTTCCCAGTGGTATTGAGGTATAATTGACATCTAACATTCTGTAAGTTTATGTTATACAGTGTGTTGATATGATACACATAATTGCCAAATGATTATCTTCATAGTTTTAGCTAACACCTCTATCATCATATCACATCAAATAATTACTATTTCATTTTTATGGTGAGACCGTTAGATTTCAGTAACTTTCAAGTATATAATACAGTGTTATTAATTATAATCACCATGCTGTACCTTAGAGCCCCAGAACTTACTCCTCTTAAAACTTGAAGTTTATATTCTTTGACCAGTATCTTCTCATTTTCCCACTTCTCAGTTCCTGATAACCATAATTTTACTATCTGTTTTTGTAAGGTTGGGCTTTTTAAAATTCCACATACATGATGTCATACATTATATGCCTTTGTCTTTTTCACTAGCATAATGCTCTCAAGGTCCATCCATATCGTCATAAATGGCAGTGTTTCCTTCTTTCCCATGGCTGAATAATTCCATTGTGTGTGTGTGTGTGTGTACACATGTGTATGTACATATGTATATATGCACACACACATCACATCTTTAACCATTCATCTGTTGAGGGACATTTAGGTTGTTTTCTTATCCTTGGCTATTGTGAATAATGCTACAATGAACATGGGAGTGCATATATCCCTTAGATTTTCCATTTTCCTTTACTTTAGAGGTATACATAAGTGGGATTGCTGAATCATGGATCATGTACCTGTTAGCCATCTGTATGTCTTTAGAAAAATGCCTATTCAGATCTGCTTATTTTTTAATTGGATCGTTTCCTTTTTTGCTATTGAATTGTATGAGTTCTGTACGTATTTGGATACATATTTTGGATATTGGATATTATCAGACATGTTCCAGAAATAATTTCCTCCCATTCAGTAGGTTGCCTTTTCATTTTATTGATGATTTCCATGGCTGTGTAGAAGCTTTTTAGTTTTTTTTTTAAGTTTATTTATTTTTGAGAGAGAGAGCGTGAGTGCAAGCAGGGGAGGGGCAGTGAGAGAGGGCGACACAGAATGGGAAGAATTCTCCAGGCTCTGAGCTGTTAGCATAGAGCCCAATGCAGGGCTCAAACCCAGGAACGGTGAGATCATGACCTGAGCCGAAGTTGGACATTTAACTGACTGAGCCATTCAGGTGCCCCGAAGCTTTTTAGTTTGATTTAATTCAAATTAACTAGTTTTGCTTTGTTACTTTTGCTTCTGGTGTCACACTCGATCTGTGTCAAGGAGCTTACCACGTATATTTTATTCTAGGAATTTTATGGTTTCTGGTCTTCAAGTCTTTAATCCATGTTGAGTTAATTTTTGTGTGTGGTATAAGATAGTGGTTGAGTTTCATTATTTTTGCATGTGGCTGTCCAATTTTCCCACCACCATTAGTTGAAGAGACTGTCTTTTCTCTATTGTAGTATTGGCTCCTCTGTCATAAATTATTTGATCATATATGCATGGGTTTATTTCTGGGCTCTCTATTTTCCATTGATCTCTATGTCTTTTTATGCCAATACCATATTGTTTTATTTACTATAACTTTGTAATATAATTTGATACCAGGGAGCACAATGCTTCTAACTTTGTTCTTCTCTTTTAAGACTTCTTTGACTATTTGGGGTTATTTTGTAGTTCCATACACATTTTAGGATTTTTTATTTCTGTGCAAAATGCCATTGCTACCAACTGCATTGAATCTGTAGATTGCTTTGGGGAGTATGGACATTTTAATAATCTTCAAACTCATAAGCACAGAATATCTTTTCTATCTTCAATTTCTTGTAGTTTTCAATATACACGTCTTTAACCTCCTTGGTTAAATTCATTCCAGTTTATTTTATTCTTTTTGATAACAGTTATAAAAAGATTGTTTCCTTTTTTTGTAGTTTGTTATTAGCGTACAGAAATACAAAAGCTTTTTGTGTATTGATTTTGTATCCTGAAACTTTTCTGAATTTGTTTTAGTTTTAACACTTTTTTGATGGAGTCTTTAGGGTTTTCTAGATATAATAATCGGGTTATCTGCAAACACTGACAGTTTTATCTTGTTCTTTCCAGTTCTGATGCCCTTTACACCTTTTTCTTGCCTAATGGCTCTGGCTTTGATTTCCAGTGCTGTCTTAAATAGAAGTGGCAAGAGTGGGCATCCTTGTCTCGTTCCTGATGTTAGGTGAAAGGTTTCCAACTTTTTACTATTGAGTATGATGTTAGCTCTGGGCTTGTCCTATATGGCCCTTATATTGAGGTATTTTTCCACTCTACCCACTTTGTTGAGTTTTTATCATAAATGGATGTTGAATTTTGTCAGCTGTCTTTTCTGAATCTGTTGAGATGATCATATGATATTTATTCATTATTTGATTAAAATGTGTATCACACTGACTGATTTGCAGATTTTATTCTATCCTCACATCCCTGGAATAAATCCTACATGATTATGATGTGTGATCCTTTTAAGGTATTTTTAAATTTGCTTTGCTAATAATTTATTATTTTTATATCTATTCTTGTTAGGGATATTGGCCTGTAATTTTCTGTTCTTGTGGTATTCTTGTCTGAATTTTGAAATCAGAGTAATGCTGGCCTCATAAAATGAGTTTGGAAGAGTTCCCTCATATTTAGTTTTTGAAAGAGCTTGAGAAGTATTGGTATTAATTATTAGAATGTTTGGTAGAATTCACCAGTGAAGCCTTCTGGTCCTGAACTTTTATTTGTCAAGGGTTTTTACCAGTTAAATCTCCTTCCTAGTAATTGGTCTGTTCAGATTTTCCATTTCGTCGTGATTCAGTGTTGGTAGATTGTTGTTTCTAGGAATTTATCCATTTTTTTCTAGGTTGCCTAAATTCTTTACTAGGTAAATCACAGATCTCTTTGTCTTTAGATTTTGTTATCAGAGGATGATTGTGATCCTTTGGTGCAATCATGTTACCTTGATTTTTCATGCTCTTTGAAGTTTTGCATTACTTTCTTCACTTCTGAAGTAGGAGTCACCTCTTCTGGGCTTTACTAACTGTTTTTGGGAGAGAGAGACCTTCCATCAGCCATGAGATATTCTGAAGCTATCTCAGATCTTTTTTGGGTCCAGCTGTTCATACCTCTTGCCCCTCGATGGCAGAGTGCTTAAGCTTTAAGCCTTTCCTGTATTCTATAATGCAACACGCCAAGTGCTAACAGTTTCTCTTTTGTTTCCCCTTAAAGGTGGTACTGAAGTTCAAATTTGTGGTCTTTCCCTGGCCCGCAGATTTGCCAAGTTATGTACATGTTCACTGGCCATCTTCCAGAGCTCACTCTTGTTGCCACCATTGGGAGCACAGATAGCTGGCCACAAGATAGGGAGGTTTGTACGTGAGGTAAACAGAGTGCTAGAGGTTTCTGTGGGCCAGTTGAAGTGATCGACAAGTGAGGTGTTCCCATCAGCTCACTGGCAGAGTTCTGGTGGAATCTGTGATCTAGTTAGGATCTGAGTCCCTTACTTTCATCCAGTAGTTATATTTGCCACTCTCCTCATCTTTTCCTGTCATGTAGCTCGTGATTCTGCACTGTGATGGGGCAATAAAGAAAGGGACCTCTTGAGCAGCATCATGTACAGATGAAGCCAGGGGCTCATACACTCTTCCACAAAGGTTCTCTCTTTTTAAAATGATTGTCTTAAGTTTCTTCAATGTTCTCAGGGGACTGTGATTGGAGAGGGCCTGGACCCAGTTTACAGGCCACTGTAGGGTCAACAACGGGGACCGAGGTCTGTCTGTGACTCCATTGCACAGGTGGGTGAGACTCCTCTAGAGTCCCTTGACATGGGGCTGAACCCCACAGCTTTCTCAAAGGCACTTCTGTCCATGGATACCAAAGTTTTGCTGTGGATGGGGGACAAAAACCAGGGAGGACTTAAGCTGTTATGATGCTGACTCCTTTCTTTTTATGTTTTTAGAATATAAATTAAAATTTTGTTCCTAAGATTTGAAGTTGTGCAATATACATCACAACAAAAAGGTTTGTTGCGGTTTTAATAAAGTTCTGTTTTATATTCAGATATATCAGAACTGAATGATAGAGATTTAAATGTTCTTTCCAAATTATAGCACTCCAAGTTGTGAAACACAGTTCATAAAATAAAAAATCAACTCTTGGCAGCAATTTTCCTTGTACCTAGTTCTCAAGAAAAACATAATTTTTTTCATATTTTTCAAATTGGTGAACTAAATTCCACTAGATATTCACCCCAGTTTCTTTTCTGTTCATAGTTCCTATGGAAATTTGGAACATTATCACAAGATGCTATTTATCAGTTTGATCGTGGTATGCATGACTTAACAATAAATTACTCCTCTCAGTAGCTTTGCAAAAATAGTGGTCCCTCCGAACCTTAGCTCATGTCTGAATTGCAGCCTAATGCTGGTTATAAACACTGTATGGTACCTTTGTGACTTGGTACCTTCTGCCTGTTGCAGCTCTTTTGATTAGCTGATTGCCTACCGAAGTTACCAGCTCTTTAATACAGCAGCATAAGAAACTTTAGCAACTTCCTGAAGAGAAGCTGTACAAAATAATCACTCATAGTAGGCACATAGAGAACTCCACACAGCCTTTCCAGAATAGCATTAAGTACCTCTGTGTGAGGCACTGTGCTAGGTTTTTTTTTTTTTTTTTTTTTTTTTGGCATCCTCATTTAACTCTCCTAACAGTCTCAGAGCTACCCTGTTTTGCAAGTGGGAAAACGATCTCGGCAGCTGAGCACAGGTTCTATTCCAATGAATTGAAAGCCACCAACCCAAGAAATAGGTCTTCAATACTGCCTAATAAATTTTACATTTCTCTGTCAAGTCTCCACAATGCCTCTTTAAAACTTACCTCTTTATCAACCAGCTAATAAAACCAAGTGTGTATGCATTCTGTATTATATGTTCATTTGTATGCATCCTATGTACTATCTATGCATGCATATTCTCTTATATAAAGAGAAGCTGTCGTCTTTGTTTCGAGTCTAATCTTCATCAGTTGTAGCCTGTGTCTGAAAAAGTGGCAGTATCTTCTGTCCTTTCTCTCTTGTATTTTCAGTCCTCTCAAAAGCAGACCCTTGTGTTGCTTTTGATTTTCCTAACATATTATCATCAGAGTTTCCAACATACAGAAAACTGGAAAATATTGACAGCATTCATACTAATGTTTAATGTGAATTTTAACTGTACTTGCTTTTTCTTTTTTTAAGTTTATTTATTTTTGAGAGAGAGAGAGTGCGCGCACACACACACAGGGAGAGAGAGAATTTCAAGTAGGCTCCGTGTTGTCAGCACAGAGCCCAGTGCAAGGTTTCATCTCAAGAACCGTGAGATGATGACCTGAGCCAAAATCAAGAATCAGATGCTTCCCTGAGTCACCCAGGTGTCCCAGTACTTGCTTTATCATATGTCTATCCTTCCATCTTTCAGTCCTCATGTTTTTGCTGCATTTCAAAGCAAGTTACAGACATCAGTACGTTTTTCCCAAGACTGTTAGCACACACATCATTAACAAGCTAGTTGAATAAGGTAAGAAAAATATATAACAGGCATAAGGAAACAAAAGGATGGAAGAAAAGTCTTCGTATTAGACAAAATGATTGTTTTCCTAGAAAAATTCTAAATAACAATTCCTTTAACAAATGGGTGAATTTAGTAAGATCACAAGATGTAAAGTTAATGTACAGAAGTCAATTTACGTAGTAGCAGGATACTAGTGGAAAATAAAGTTTAAATAATTGATTAAATTTCTAATACATCAGAGACCCCCTAGAATAATAAATAATAAATTTAACCAACCTTGCCCCCAAGACCTGTATATTCAAAATAAATTCTTAAAAGGAATTAAAGAACACCTATATAAATAGAGAAATTTGTCTTGGATTTGAAGACTCAAGATGTCCATTGTCTTCAAAGTGCTTTGTGATTTATGACTATCATGTTACATCTACAACCTTGTAGAACTTATAATACAGTATTAATTTGCTTTAAACAAATAGACCCAAGTACTTTAAAAGAAATTAAGAGGAAAAATAGATTTTAGGGGTGCCTGGGTGTCTCAGTTAAGTGTCCGGCTTTGTCTCAGGTCATGACCTCACAGTTTGTGGGTTTGAGCCCTGTGTTGGGCTCTGTGCTGACAGCTCAGAGCTTGAAGCCTGCTTAGGAATCTGTGTCCCCTTCTCTCTGCCCCTCCCCCACTTGTGCTCTCTCTTTGTCCCTAAAAAATAAACATTAAAAAATAATAGATTTTAACATTAACTATTTACCTTTTCTGGAACTTCATTTTTTCCTTAATATCCAGAGTTTGATCTGTTTTGCTTTCCATTTAGCCTGAGTAACTTTCTGTAGCATTTCTTACAGTGTAGGTCTATTGGCAGATTCTCTTAGTGTTTATTTTGTCTTAATCTTTTGAAGGATGTTTTCACTAGATGTGAAATTCTAGATTGGCAGAGTTTTCTTTAGTTGTTGCTCTGCTGTTAGATGATGATGGTGGTGGTGATGATGTTGATGTTAGTAGCTTATCTTTCAGTTTTGGAGGTCAGAAGTCTAAAATATGTTTCACTGGAGGTTTTAGGGGAGAATTAGTTCCTTGCCTTTCCAGATTTTAGAGGCTGTTTGAATTGTTTGGCTCATTCCTTTTTTCTTCATCTTCAAAGCCAACAATGTGGCATCTTCAAATGTTTCTCTGACTCTGCTTCCATCGTCAAATTTTCTTCTCTGATTATTCCCCCAAGTTTATTGAGATCTAACTGACCTATAACCCTGTAAGTGTATAATATGATTTGGTACACCTGTGTATCGTGAAATGATTACCACAGTAAGGTCAGTTAACATGTCCATAACATTTTTTTTTGTAGTGATAACATTTAAGATCTGTTCTCTTAGCAACTTCCAAGTATATAATACATTTGTTAACTATAGTCATCATGCTGTATATTAGATCCCCCACACTTACTCATTTTATAACTGGAAGTTTGTACCTTTTGTCCTTCATTATTTTTGATGAGAAGTCTTTGGTCATATGTGTTCTTGTCCTTGTATGTGTAATTTGTTTTCTTTGCCTGCTTTGAAGATTTTTCTTTATTTAAATTTTTTATTGTTTTTAATTGTGATAAAATGCATACACAATTTGGTACCCTAACCATTTTTAACTATGCAGTTTAGTGGCATTAAGTACATTTGCATTGTCGCAGCTGTTACCAACATCCATCTCCAGAACTTTTTCATCTTGCAATACAGGAATTCTGTACCCATTAAATAACATCTCCCCATTTCCCCCTTCTCCTTAGCCCCTGGCAACCACCATTCTACTTTCTGTCTTTATGAATTTGACTACTCTAGGTACCTCATATAAGTAGAGTCCTACAGTATTTGTGTTTTTTTGAGCTCCTGGCTTATATCACTTAGCAAAATGTCCTCAGTCAAGTATTTTCTTAGCTTTGGATTTTAACATTTAACTATGATATGCCTGGTGTTTTCTTTGTAATCATCTTACTTGGGGCTCATTGAGCTTCCTATCTATGCATTTATATTTTGCACCAAATTTGGGATTATTTTCAGTTATTATTTTATGAAAATTTTTTACAACTCATTCACTTACAGCTCTACCAGGAATCCAGTTACACATATATTTGACTTATTGCTATTATCTCACAGATCCCTGTGTCTTCATTTTTAAAAACATTTTTGTCTCTTTGTTTTTCAGACTGGATAATTTTTACAGATCTGACTTCTAGTTCTCCAGCTCTTTTGTCATCTTCATTCTCCCATTAAGACTATTCAGTGTATGTTTAAGATACTGTGTATTTTAGTTCTAGAATTTCTGTGTTGTTCTTATTAACAGTGTCTATTTTAGTACTGGTACTTTTCTATCTATTATAAGTGTATTTTCCTTTATATCCTGGAGCCTGGTTATAGTCACTGCATTGAGTATTTTTGTGTGTGAATTTCACAATCTGGATTCTATGGGGCTGGTCTGTGTGGGTCATCCTTTCTCTTGATACGTCCTGTTCTTTGTATATTGAATAATTGCGAATTGCACCAGAAGTTCTGAATGATTCAGGCATTAGTCAGAGAGTGTATGTGCAGAATTGGAGCTCAGGCTCTCTTGTTCTCTCTTTTCAGGGATTGTCTCTACAACTTTCTAGCAGTTTTGGTTACCCTAGTCTTCTAGTTCTTCAATAAAACTGGATTTCCATGAGATATTAGATACCTATCTTAATGCAGATGAGGGCGTGCTCTTAGTAAAAGCCCTAAAAAAATGGGAAACTCTTCTGGTGCTCCACCATATCCCACTTTGACTCCCTTCCAGTTTCTGCTTGTTTTTCTTCTCTGTACAGCAACTGCTATTTGTATTTTGTTCAATGTTTATCCTTGTTATCTACTGGAAGGTTGGCCTGGTAGAAGTAATCAGCCAAACCAAAAAGCAGAAAGTTATTCCTATTGCTTGTAAATATATTCAAGTCCCTCCTATTAAGAAAAAAAGTTGTTTATATGACTGTAGCCCCATCTTTGGGCCTTTTTTACTACTCTTTACAAACTTCTAAATAATGCTTTCTGTTCTCATTGCAATAGTTTTCTCACTTCTCAATCCCTTTCAATCTTTTTTCTTCTCATAATTTCAAAAACCCATCTAGTCAAAAAAACAGGTATATGTTTATATCTCTACACAATGAATATCTGCTCTATATCCAGTGAACTCTTTTGGTTGACCTCAGCAACATGTGTTACTCTTTCCTGAATTCCTCTTTTTTTTTTTTTTTAATGGCTTCCTTGAGACAAATGCTGTCTTCTGTTTTCTTTAACTATTTCTTTGGGTGCTCAACTTTACAGGCTATTCTTACTAAACTATCAAATGTGGAATATGGCTTTATCTTTTACCCTTCTGCTCATAAGACTCTCCTTGAGTGATCTTATTCAAGCTTAGGGCTTCAGATACCACTTTGTAGCCAATAATTTCATTTACATAAGCTCAGACTTTTTCTGAATTTTAGACTTCTACACCTAAACACCTTTCTGATACTTATTCACAAATACATCAAAGACGTCTCAACTTGGAACATGTCCCAAACTGAGCTTTTGATCTTCCCAGCTCCCAACTAGATCTTTTCCGGTATTCTTTTCTCAGAGTCATCTTTTTGGATTGTTTTTCATGTTCTACAACTGTTGGAATTTCTTGTGGTTCCATCTAATTTTCTTTATTCAATGACCAGTTTATATGTAGCCTGAGATAACTCAGTTTGGGGTTTATAAATGATGCATATGCTAATGATTCACATGTTGAGACATTTGGTGTGTTTCCTAACATCATCTTCACTAACTTTAGCTTATCAAAAAAATAATTCACCAGTTTTTCTGTTAAACCAACTACTCCTCTTAGCTTCTTGCTTGTGTTAGTACACCACTTTTCTCCTAGTACATGGTGTAAAACTTTGGAGTAAATTGGAGCTCCTGGGTGGCTCAAGTGGTTAAGCCTCCAACTTCGGTTCAGGTCATGATCTCATGGTTCATGGATTCAAGTCCCGTGTTGGGCCCTGTGCTGGCAGCTCAGAGCCTGGAGCCTGCTTCAGATTCTATGTCTCCCTCTCTCTCTGCCCCACCCGGACTCACACTCTGTCTCAGTCTCTCAAAACTGAATAAATGCTAAAAAAAAAATTTTAAAAAACCCCCCAAAACTTTGGAGTAGATTGACCTCTCCCTTTATTTTAAAACAGCCAGTTGTCAGGTTCTGGTTATTTTCTCTGATATATGAGTGTTATTTTCATCCTTCTGTACTTGTACCATTTGGTGTATGTAGTTAATTGTACCTGCCACTAAATTGAGAACAGACTGACTATGTGGACTCATGGTTAGACTCACTCTGAGACACAACAGATTTCTAGAAAGCATGGATATAATGCAAAACATAGATATGTGTTAAAAAAAAAAACAACTGTAACTCTTCATACTCATCGCCTTAAGTGATCTAGCACCTAATTTCTGTGCAAGAAAGAGATACATATAACTATAAATATTTAGATTCAGACCACTAAGTGCAACTTTTATCCATTCATTAGGTCAGAAAAATATTTATTGAGCACCTGTTATGTGCCATGGTATTTTTTTAAAGACACTGGGGATATAGCAGGACAAAATAGGTAACACTTCCCCTTGTGAATTACATTATACCACAAAGATAGATGATAGATAAAATAGTGTGTGTCAGATGTGTTATGGATGTGGAGCATTGGTTTGTTTTACATAGGATGGTCAGGGAAAACCTCTTCAACAAGAGAACTAATCAGGGATAAGAGAATTCTAAGCAGAATAAACAATATAGGCAAGACCTGAGGCAGGAAGGAACATGCCAGTGGAGTGAGTTGGGTAAAATGGGAAAGTGGTAAAAGATGTCAGAGCTGCATTGGGTTTGCATGGAGCAGGATAGATCATATAGGGCACTGGTGTGCTGGTAAATGTTTTAACAGCTGGCTCCTTGGGGGCAAAATTAATAAAAATCCCTGGTTTTCACTGTTTACTAATTTCTCTGGTGTAAATATTCCTGCCACGGCAATTTCAAGCTACTAACATGAGAACAACGAGCTTTCAAAAATTCCATAAAATTTATTAGACCTTGTGAGCTGGTACGTCTTCTCCAGCACACCACTAATGTAGAGTCTTATAAACCACAATTAAGTTTTCTCTTTCTTTTCTTTTTCTTCCTTCCCTTCTGCTGCTCCTTCCAGAAAGGAGGTCAGTGGAGGGTTTTAGAGAAATTACATGATCAGGTTTATGTTTTAACAGAATCTAGCCACTGGGTTGAGAGTATTAGTTACTCTTTGTATAAACATTTGGCTGCAAACTCCTGGCTTACAAAGTTTTTAATTTGGTTTACATAGTGTTGAATTACACATTGCTTTAAAATATCTTGTTATCAATATTTAAAAATCTAGAAATATCCTATAAAGAATGAATTTCTTTCTTTTTTTTTTTAGAAAAAAAAATAGGCATTCCTTTCCTTTCTAGAATTTAATTCATTGGAGCTGAGGAATGGCTTTGTTTAGAGTATGCATTCTCCATTTTGGTACATTTCTTAACCACATCCTTTTAACTTTCCCCACCTCCAACCTCCTGCTTTGCAAAGATTGGATTCTTTAGTTGATAATACAACACATGTAAACAGTGAATATTTCTATGTAGAGTTATTGTTACACCATTACACATCTATGTTCTTCTGATATATCTACTGAAGTTGGATTTGGGAAATTATTTGGCAGGGAATAATTGAATAATCTGGCCTACAATTTTATGGGAAATCCATTTCCAGATATTTAAATAACAGAGCTTACTATGAATACATTCCCCATTTGTAGAGTGGAAGACTGAATTCTAAAATGGACTTTCTGATGTCAAATTTTATGAAAATAATGTTGATATTTTAAACATTGGAATTCCATGAATGGGATTTATTAAATTGCAGTGCAATATGGTATTAAAAACATGAGAATATTATACCATCAGAATAACACAAACATCTTGAGAAAAGTTACTGTCAGTTCAAAAACGAATAAGCAAGGATTTCAACTGTGTTTGCAAATATTGTTAGCTGCGAATACTTCTCCATTCCTAATATTTCCTTCTTGGGAAGTGGGCTCTATTAATGTAACTCCAGGCCTCTCTATCCTTTATCTATTCAGCTCCTAGAGAGATGAAGTGTTTTATTTGAATGTCAGCATTGAGAAAAGTACGTGAACCGGCTTGAGTTAGCTCCAACTTTTTTCTTATTGAGAATGAGCCTGTGTGTTCTAAGTTGTAAACCTTACCTAGTCAGGCTTCCTACATATGGGGAGGCCTACCCGAGTCCAGCACTGCCCTACCAAACAAACCATGCCATAGAGGCTGCTCTCTATCAGTAACAGGTGTTATTTTGGCCTCCCACTCTTATGTTTTGTTGTATTTCTCAACTTGTTCTAAACTGAGGGTAGGGGGCGCCTGGGTGGCTCAGCGGGTAAGTGTCTGTCTCTTGATTTCGGCCCCAGTCATGATCTTGTGGTTCATGGGTTCAGGCTCTAGGTTGGGCTCTGCACTGGGAGTGTGGAGCCTGCTTCAGATTCTCTTTCTCCCTCTCTTGCCCCTCCCGTATGCTCTCTCACTTTCAAAATAAATAAACAGTGTGGGATAAGGGTGTGATTTATCGGGTAGGGGCTCTCACAGGTGTGGTTTATTCATCAGGAACATTGAGAAATAAAAGAACATTTTGAGGGAGAAAATTTCAAGAAAAGATATTTATGCCTGGTTTACAGAGACTTATTTTAGGCCAAACATGTTTTTACACTTTTGCACATGTCTTTGAACTTCTGTAGCCTAGGAAAGAAGCTCTAGCTATCACGAGGTATTTTGAGCTTGGCAGGTGACTGCAACTTATGACTTACACAACTTATGTGAGAAAATAAGAGAACCCGTTGGGGCGCCTGGGTGGCGCAGTCGGTTAAGCGTCCGACTTCAGCCAGGTCACGATCTCGCGGTCCGTGAGTTCGAGCCCCGCGTCAGGCTCTGGGCTGATGGCTCAGAGCCTGGAGCCTGTTTCCGATTCTGTGTCTCCCTCTCTCTCTGACCCTCCCCCGTTCATGCTCTGTCTCTCTCTGTCCCAAAAATAAAATAAAAAAATTAAAAAAAAAAAAAAAAAAAAAAGAAAATAAGAGAACCCGTTAGCTGTGTTGGGAGCTTCAGGTAGAGGCTGCTTTAGCTTACTGCACAGGCTAGCTTTTCTTTAGCCAAGGCAAAGATTCCATTGTAGAGAATTTTGCAAGTATTTTAGTCACTGGCTGACAAAAGAATATTTGCTACTTTTAAACTGAAGGGCAGCTGAATTCTGCATGGATAACAGAACACTTAGAGATGCCCTAACTTTATACAGTTAGTACCATGGCTGGTTAGGCAACTACATTGGGTATTCCACGTTCTCTTCCTCTTTCAGGATCAAGGAGGGTACCGTGGAGAGACCTTGACTTCATGTGGCATTTCTGCCTATTTTTATGACTCACTGTCCCATTATAGAATCTCACATTGGCTTTATGTTGGTATAAGTTCTAACTCTGACTTGATACATGGCTTCACCATAAACTTATGTTAGATTTAATGAACAGGTAAGAGATGTGAGCCCCTATTAGAAAGAAAATGCCATCCCCTTAAGATGGAAAGTCACCCAAATTACATTATTACAAACACAGAGTTAGAAACAAAAATGTTCTATGCTTGGAACTATTTGCCTGTAATAATCCCATTTGCTTAGGAAAACAAGGAGAAACCAGAGTGGTTTGAAAAGGGTACTTCAGTTTTACTGTCAAACCCAGGAGCACAAAAAGATTAAGAAAATAAAGGAACACAGCTGATTAAACTGGAGGAAGAGATTTTTTTGTTTATTCATTCAAGAAAGAATAAGGGGAAAAGGGCATCCTGAATAACAAAAATGCAAGCAGGGGAGAAAAGTACCCAGATTCTAACTGCTCTTAAGAAGGAAAGATATTTTTGTTGTTACTAGAGCAGAAATGGTGACTGGGATCCAAACAAACCTAACAGCAACCTTGAGTGATTCCTCCAAGAAAGGCCAAGTCATTGAGAGATGATTTCTGAAAGTCACAGGCCATCACTCAGAACAATTGAAGAACTTCTTAGAGAGTGGGACAGCAACCCCAAGTGGTTACAAAAAAATCTGGGCAGAACTGAGAGAGGAAATGCATGTGAAATAGGCAAATTGGTTTTTTATTCAAGTATAATTAACATACAGTGCTATATTAGTTTCAGGTGAACAACGTAATGATTCAACAATTTCATATATTACTCAGGGAAATGGCATTGCCTGTTTCTCTGTATACTATGATTCTGTCACATAGAAGCTCACTGAAATAATACTTTGGGGAAGGAACTTTTAATGAATCTAGCTGATAAATTTATGAAGTGAGGATCCTAAAGGAAAGTAGAGAAGAGATGTGAAGAAATCCAGTGACAAAGAACAAGTTCAAGCTTTAGCTACATGTCTGATGGAAGAATATCTCCAGGGAGGTGGGGATTATCCATCTCCTTGAGAATAAAGTAGAAAATATTTGGACAATAAACCCAGAACTTGTTGATTTCTTCTCTTTTATTATTAACAATGCAGAGTTGTTATAAAAATAACCATCTGGGCCAGAAAGTAAAGATAAAGTAAACAGAAGGGAGGCACTCCGTTCCAGAAAGCAGCATTAGCTCTTGGGATTAGAGAAGGAAAGAGGCCATTTTAAGAATTAGATTAAATTGTTAACAAACTCAAATAGCCTTCTGAAAGCTGTCAGGAAATAGCAGAGGGAAATTAAATACCAGTGGTATGTCCCAGTATTTCAGAAAAAGACATAGCAGGAAAATAAAAAATAAAAAAAGCTATTCAGACCCCAAGACATTTGAAACGGCTTTTCCTCAGGGCACAAGCTTGAGAAGCATCAACATCTCTTCGTGCAGGAATCTGATTCCTCAGCTAAAACAAATGAGGGAATTAAGACCTCTTCCCAAGGGGGCAGGTCTCACAGTGCAAGCAACCCCCAAGCTAGAGGCAGTGAGACAACCACTGTGGCACAGGACAGAAAATACCTGTTCCCAGGAAGTGGTGCAGTTGTGTCACCAGACAGAACCTGTCCTCAGGGTGGTGTTAGGGGCCCAAGACTCCATGGGAAAGGGATTAAGAAGTACTCGGTAGGGGCGCCTGGGTGGCTCAGTCGGTTAAGCGGCCGACTTCGGCTCAGGTCACGATCTCACGGTCCGTGAGTTCGAGCCCCGCGTCGGGCTCTGTGCTGACAGCTCAGAGCCTGGAGCCTGTTTCAGATTCTGTGTCTCCCTCTCTCTGACCTTCCCCCGTTCATGCTCTGTCTCTCTCTGTCTCAAAAATAAATAAACAAAAAAATTTAAGAAGTACTGGGTATGCTGGATGTGGAAGAAATCACCTGAAGCCCCACTGCAATTATTTGAAGGGGACAGAAATGCCTCACATGACCCTTCATGTGAGGATGTAGGAATCAGAGATGGGTTTATTTTGTTCACAAAAATGTAAAGAAGTGTAAATGAAAATGCTAAATGTGTAGGCTCAAATAACTTGTTGGGAGAATTTTCTTAGTTTGGCTTAAGTAAACAGGTCATGGAATCCAGACCGTTGGTCTTGAATGACAGACTTCCTGCTGAGATTGAGGCCAAGAATATTTTCCTTTCCTCTCAGATATCATGGGATTACTCTTGGGGTCTCGGCAGCCCTGGTGCTGGGAATGTAATTTGGCCTGCACTAATTGACTTAATGGCAGGAGAATGGCTTTCTATATTAGGTAGATCTGGAAAAGGCCTGGGATAATTCTGTGTGACCTGTTAACTCTGGAATTTTGGAAGTGAGGCTTCTGAGAAATTAGGCATTGTATTACTATGACTTCTGAGGCTTTTGAAGCTCCAAACCCATTTCCAGGGAAAGATTGCTACAGTTGCTGAAGAAGCCCCATTGAACTTTACACTTTGAACTTCAACACACAGGACAAGACAATTTGATTTCAGGCTTTAGTTCTTTCGGATTTTAATGTCTTCAACTTGTAAATGAATGCAATCTTCGGGCTTTAATTTCTTTCTTGGAATTTAATAATAGAAGGGAAATTGTGTTCAAATATGAACCATCTCTTTAAAGTCATTTTATTATTGAAGTATCTTTAAGATAGCATTTAATCTCTGCAGAACCTCTGTCATGCTACATTGGACAGCATGCCTAGACAGAATTTTGGACAGAAAATAGAATAGGAAATACATTTTCTGCTTTTGGCGTGGAGTGGACTCAAAGCTGATACAATGAATGTGTTGTTTTGACCCATTGCAGATTCTTCTGGGGACAACATTTAAATATTTAAACATTTAAAAGCTTAAGCTTTGCCATTGGACCCAGGAGGAAACCCAGAAGAGCAGAAATTGGTGTAGAGTGTGGTCTCATGAGGGTCAGGGGTAAAGTTCTACTGAGGGAGAGAGCCACAACTCTTGTGACCAAAGCCTTCATGCTTAAGCTCAATGAGTTAAGAGAATGAAAGGCTGGGGGATGTTGATGGGGTTCACCTCTTCCCCACTCCTGAGGCTTTGTTCTTATGAGAGGAGCTCAAGTTCTTATAACTCTGGGCTCCCTTCTTCCCTGTTAATTGCTCTGTCTCTGAGAGATTTTTAGCCTCTGAATTCAGTTAGTAGGGCATGCTCAGCTCAGCTCCCATTTTCCTTCCCTCAGAAGTAAACATGCGTTTCCCCCTATTATGACGCATGGAAGCCTAGCCCCGTTCCAGTGCTTCCTTGCTAGTCCAGTTCTGGAGTTCAGTGTTAATGGGTGTCAATATACAGGCCAAGCCCTCCAACTTGACCTCTTTTATATATAAAAGTGATGTTTTGGCTTCATCTTTTTTGTTTTGGCCCCTGATATAACCCTTGGGTCTCTTTGCTGTGTTACAACCTAGTTTGATTAGTTTTTCAGAGTTCTTAATTTTTCTAATTTGAAATAAAAGTCAATTCAACAAATTCAGCACCTACTATATGTTATTGTGCTGGACCCTGGGAATACAGAAATAAACAATGTCTCATTAGATAGTGACTATTTACATGTTTATATATAATATTAGAAAAACACATACACCAAAAAGATAACACAAAGGAGGAAGTGATCAGCCTGCCTGGTAATTTGGAGGTAGGCAGCTGTCATGGAGAAGTAAATTTTTGAGCAAAATGACTAAGCAGGGGAAGCATATTTTTGATGGAGAGATGCATGTTATATCAGGATACTAGAAATAGTTGATAATTCCTGAGCATACAACTCTTTTTCTTCCTTCCTTTCTTTCTTTCTTTCTTTCTTTCTTTCTTTCTTTCTTTCTTTCTTTCT
>NW_026057576.1:12280860-12301846 GCF_023721935.1 Panthera uncia
TCTTTCTTTCTTTCTTTCTTTCTTTCTTTCTTTCTTTCTTTCTTTCTCTCCCTCCTTTCCTCATTCCCTCTCTCCCTCTTCCACCCCCTCTCCCTCTCTCCCACTCCCTTCCTTCCTTCCTTCATTTTTTTTAAAGCATAATTTCAATGTTAGGAAATAAGGATGGTGAGTAGAAGGAACCAGATCATACTGTTCAAGAAGCTTATTAGACTTAAGACATCTTATCAATGAGGAGGATGAACAGCCTGAACCCTGAGAGTGATAATGATCAGGTTAAACAAAATGAAACGGTTGGACATAACGACTTCTACATTTCTTTTAAGCCTTAGAGTTTTCTGATTTTTGTTTTGGACCTTTGCCACAGATTTAGAATATTTCTCAGCTATCCTAAATCAGCTCCTTACCACACTGTATTAGGTAGGATTAGGCTTGGCTACCTATATGATATCCCTGATAAATAACATATATCAAATATGAGAGAAGTTTATTTCTCTCATGTAAAAGCAATTTTGAAGCTAGTCTGGTGGCTTTTACAAAACCATTGGTAACCAAGATCCTTCTCACTCTTCACTCCACAAATCTTGCAGTACAAGTGTTGTCCTCATGTTTCAAGATGACAGCTGGAGATCCATATATCATGCTTGCACTCTAGGATGGCAGCAGAGTGAAGGGAACTTAAGAAGATTTCCTGAAGGTACCTCCTATACTTTTGCTTATTTCTAGATGACCAGAATTTATTTCCCTGGTCACATCTGAAATTGGAGAAAAGCTGAGGATATGACTGTACTGAGTAAAATCCTTTTTTACAATCAGAGAAAAAGTAGAAAATTAATATTGAGGTAGGCAATTATCTGTCTCTTTTCCAGTCATGGAAAAATGAAGTATCTATTTACTGATTTAAGTGGAAATAAAAGTGGTAGGTTATCAAATACAGAGGGTGTATTTTTCACAGAATTTATTTTTCTAATTCTAGCCCTTAGTCCTACCTTTTTATTTAAACTGTAGCAACATGGTGCTTGAAAATCCGTTTATAAGACACACAAGATACATTCTCAAATGCTAAGTGCATGGTTGTTAATGTATGGCCATATCATCCTTCTCTCTCTGATCCCTGACATTTTGGATAAGCTGTTTTCTTCCAAAGGATACTAGGATACTATTCTCTGACTTATGTCTGTTAATTCTTTGGGATTTTGAGTCTCTCATGCTTTGCCTAAAGAAGACCAGGTCAGTACCCCTCCTTTGTCAAAAGGGCCACATTACTTTGTTGTAATAACTTCTCCATTGTCAGTCTTCCTAACTGGAAGTCAATGAAAACAGAGAGGAGCTATATCTGTTTTGTTCCATGCTCTAACCTTAGTGGCTAGTATAGTGCCTAGAAAATAGGTGTTCAAAAATTTCATTGAAGGAATAAATGAGTATGAAGGTAAATGACTAAAACCAGATACAAAGGCATTCAAGTTCTTACTGCTGCAAATCAGCGAGTGGTGAAGTGTGGTGTAAGATTTGGGTATGCAAAAATGTAATAATTTTTATCCAACTAAAATTAACGTTGTTGAGCTCCGTATTCTACTTGGATAGTTAATCTTAGGCAATTCAGGATAGACTGAGTTAAATTATGGTTTTCTCAGTAAATTCAGGATTCCCCCTTCTGAGATTACATCTCAATTGTGAAGAAGTTACATTACATCAATGCATGAAGAAAAGGGTGCACCTGGGATATTCTCTACCCAAGTTGGCATCTGGTGATGTACACTATTCTAACTGATCCTTGGGCTCCGTGACTTTTCCACTGCACCATCTGCCGAGGCATCTGGGTTCTCATTGGTCTAGTTGCTATACTCTACTGGCACACCTTTCAGTCATTAATCCCAACATTAAGACAGATATCTCTTAAGACATCTTAAGACAGATGTCTCTTAAGACATTAATAAGATGTCATTAAGATGTCTTTTAATGAGAGCGTGAGCTCTCTTTTAATGACTCCATGCCTCAGTGGGGCACAGGCAAAATTAAGCTCTTCTTCTCTTCTACAATGTGGCCAAAGGAAACTCTGTGGAGCTTTCTTAGGTGTCTCCCTATAGACCGCCCCCCCCCCCCCCCCCCCCATGGCATCATCTCTACCCACTGTCATCTTGCTGAGGTAGAGCCCTCTATAAGACTTGCCTCTTGCCTAGTCTCTAGTCAGGAAGTGGGGCACTGGTCTCCTCTTCACTCAAAGCCCCAAACCTATCTGGGGTTCGTTGCCCTCACCCTCTCCCAAGAGTTTTGGCTCTGGTGATGATGGTCAGAGGGCAGGATCTCTTTTCAGAGACCCACACCATCTAACTCCATGGCTCTACCCTCATGTCTCAGACTTCTCTCTTGTATGTTTTTATCCCTTCTAAACTGTTTTGGCTAATCTCACATGCTTTCAAATTTATTGTATATGGTATAAATACCACAAACATCATGATTTTATTTGACACTCAAAAGTCAGGCTTTTAAGGCTCAAAGGTAACTTTTTGTTCATCTTTGCTGCAAGTTGCAGAAGTCTACCTTAAATCTCGGGAGCTGAGTGTGGACTCTTTTCATTTTCCCTCTTGTCCTTTCCCTGAGGCAAAGCCTAAATGACCAAAAGAGAGGTCATGGAGCAAAGTGAGAATTTTCAGGGAAAAAAAAAATCAAAAACAAACAAAAAACCCCAGATGGGTTAATAACAGATTAACCCAACATATTGACAACAGGGACAGTTGATAATCACTCTCAATGCCCCAAAATGATAAAATAGTTAAATAATATTATAATAGAAAGCTATAAAATCATTAAAGATTTTAAAGTATTTTTAAGAACATAAAAATCTTTGTTTTAATGAGTGAGGAGAACTGCTTATAAAAGTGACTATGTACAAAGATTAGAACTTTACAAAAATACTCAGAAAAGGGGCACCTGGGTGGCTCAGTTATTTGAGCGTCTAACTTTGGCTCAGGTCATGATCTCATAGTTCATGGGTTCAAGCTCCATGCTGGGCCCTGTGCTGACAGCTTAGAGCCTGAAGCCTGCTTCAAATTCTGTGTCTCCCTCTCTCTCTGTCCCTCCTCTGCTCACACGTTGTCTCTCTCTCTCAAAAATAAATAAACATTAAAAAAAATTTAAAAATACTCAGAAAAGTCATGAGGAAAAGGAGCATAATTTTAGTAGTGATTGAGTAGCAGGACTATGGATAATTTCTATTTTCTACATATTCCAATTTTTCCCTCGAAGGAACATGAATTAAATCATAAACATATATATACATACACACACACACATAGATGTATATATTTACAGTTTGAAATAAATAATAAAGATTCCTATAGACCAAGCAAATAGCATCCTTTATATAATGATGACCAAATAAGACTTACTTCTGTCTAATTGTGTTACTTGTATTTTAAAAAAAGGGGAAAAGACCCAGGGGAGAAACCTGAGGGAGCAAAGTCCCCCACAAGAAAATCAAGGGAATAATAATATGCAGGAGAAGGCCAGAAGTCCATTGCCTGCAGTTTGGGCAGGGTGCTACCTTCAGATGCTTGCCCAGATGTGGGTAAATGTTGCTTTCTGTCCCTGCACAAACACATTTAAAGACACATTCTACATTATAGAGCAAGAAATTGTGGTATATAGATACCATGGAATATTATTCAGCCATAAATAATTGAAATCTTGCCATTTTGTGACAACATGGATGGACCTTGAAGGCATTAGGCTAAGTGAAATAAGTCAGACAAAGACAAATGCCATATGATTTCTCTTATATGTGTAATCTAAAAAAACATTTTTAAAAACCAAACCAAGCTCATAGATACAGAGAACAGGTTGGTGGTTCCTAGAAGCAGAGGGTGGGAGGGATGGGGGGTGGAAACAGGTGAACTGTTTTTGGTTTTAGTTTAAGTAAAATGAATTTTAAAGAAAGAACTCCAAATATTTAAATTAGTTATTGTATTTTTCCCTAGTTGCCCCCTCTCCAAACTAGACATCCTGTGACTTGGTGTCCAGTCTCATGTCCTTCTGGTTGCTCATCTCTGAATGTGTTTCTGCTTATCCCTTGGCTTCTTTATGTGACTCTAGACTCCATATGAGTTCCAGGCAGCTCTGAGGATAGAGAAACTCCTTGTTCTTTCCCTTTAGCCTAAAACAAGGAGAGAAGAAAGAAAATGAGATGTGTTATGTTTCTGTCTGCAGCATGATTCCCTGTCATGATTTTCCTCCAATCAAGGGAGGTTATTTGGCAACAATCATGTTATGTCCCTTTAAATAACTTTCCCCTAGTTAGTGATATTTCATTTTCATAAACAAGTCCTACAATGACTTCTTAAAGTAGCCAAACCTGTTTTCCCCCTCATATTACTTAAGAAACGTATTTGAACAGATCATACAATACTTAACAACGTATTAACATACAAACAACACACACCATTTAAAGGCTGCATGTTAATTTCAAGATGTATTAGAACAGTGATAATAAACTTGATTCTAGTGTGGCATTGAATTCTTAATATCAGTAAAGTCACCTTTTTTTTAACAACCATACTAATTGTTGCTGATTTCGGGATAGCTTTGCAAAGGGAAGAATTGTGACATTTCCATGTTTCAAATAACATGTAGAATCATTGCAGTTCATTGCTATGGAGGCAGTTTATCTTGTAAAGACATTTACAACTCCACTTAGATTCTCCCAAAATGATTTTTCACTTAACAGCCTCTTACCAACTTCAAACAAAAGTGTGCCATACAAAAGTACTGCAACCAATTACAATCGGTGACCTTTGCGGTAAAAATAACCCTGAAAATGTAAGAGATTGTTTTTATGGGTAGTAGAAATGCCTATTCAGGAGCCTCTAAAAAATGCTAAATTTTACTTTGGGTGTAGAAAGGTGCCTGCAAAATTATGCTTCTTGCTATTTAATATATTATCATATGAAAAGGTACTCCACAGGGTTATTGGGAAAGTGCTATCAAACAGTGTTGTAGATTTATTTAGTGCGACACGTCTCACCTTTAGATATTTTAAGATGAAGTGTTTGTCCTTTCAATTAATCAAAAATGTTGTTCCCTTCCAGTTAGCTAGGTCACTCAGGTCTCTATTCAGTCAGCAGTTTCTCCCAGTTGTTTGGCTGAATTTCCATTACTGAAGAATTAGGTCGGTAATTAAATCCAATCTCAGCAAAATTTCTTCAGGCAGTTTATTTAGGTTCTATGCAAAATGGAATCCCTTAGGGACAGGGAATTAACATGTTGTGAAGTATAATTTCAATGAAATCTGTTTAACAGTTATTCTTAAAAGAAGAGCTTGGAGACTTCCTTTGACTTGACTCAGCTTCAATGTCTTTATGCAATTTTTTCCATTTATAGTTCCCATCTTTTATAATTAGATGTGTTCCTGTATTTTCTGCTGGTTTTCTACATCAATAAGCTACTTTTGTCCATGATTTTATATAAATCAGTATGTCTCCCACTGATTCATATACACACACATACACACATATGCAAATACTTTAAAAAAATGAGACAAAATTGTAAAAGGTTTAAAAAAGTTCTTATGTATTATATATTTATGTATTTTTACTATTTATGCGTGTATGTGTATGTGTGTGTATATATATGTGTGTGTGTGTCAACATATATATTTTGATATATGTTTTCTATAGTTGTGTCTTAAATTCCTGAGTATTTTCATCTGATCTCTTCTTGCAATTGGCAGTTTAAATGTCCTGAAATTATATAGGAAGTAGGAAACTTAGGATCCAGAAATATAATGAGGGTTGCTGTTTTGAAGTCACCTCTAAGGTCATTTTATTTAGTCTATTCCTCAAGTTTCCAGCTGCATGATTTCATCATAGAATGGAATTTACAAACTGCCTCCCAGTGCTGTCAGATTCTATTATTTATAATAAACTCTTACTTGAGTTTTCAAGAAAGTTTAGAAAATGACTTCCTGGAGGTCCTTAAGGATAGTGTTTCCCGCAGAGGACTTTGGTTTGTTTTACCAGTTGGTTGATTTTCATGTCTAGAAGTATTTAGAATGATGTTCTATAGTCACAAACTCCTCTTACTGACAGATTATCTTTCGTCACAATATTTATAACCACATTGTTATGGACTGAATATTTGTGCCCCCTCCCCCAGTTCATACGTTGAAATCTAATTGCCAGTGGGCTAGTATTTGGAGGTGGGGTCTTTGGGGGGTCATGAGATTGGAACCCCTCAGGAATGATTTTATTTATTTATTTATTTATTTATTCATTTATTTATTTATTTATGAGAGAGCACAAGCGGTGGAGGGGCAGAGAGAGAGGGAGACACAGAATCCAAAGCAGGCTCCAGGCTCTGAGCTGTCAGACCAGAGCCCGACGCAGGGCTCGAACCCACAAAGCACAAGATCATGACCCGAGCTGAAGTCAGATGCTCAACTGACTGAGCCACCCAGGTGCCCCCCTCTGGGATGATTTTAGTGTGCTTTTTAGAAGAGACCTTAGAGAGCCCCCTTGTCCCTTTTTTGCACATGAAGACACGGCGAGAAAACTGCCATCTGTGAACCAGGAAGCAAGTCTACCAGACACCATATCTGTTGGCACCTTGATCTTGTACTTGCCAGCCTTCAGAACTGTGGGAAATAAATTTCTGTTTATAAGCCACCTAGTCTGTGATATTCGTTGTAGCAGCCTAAACGGACTAAGACACACATTGATGATTTATGGATGAAAGGAAAAATATATATACACGTAGATGTATATACTTAATACATATATACAGATATGGATCTCAAACACAAAATTAGGTGATTAAGAAATGATTATTGTTCTGTAAATGAATTTAATTTCTGTTCAGAGTCCTCAGTCTGCTAGGTAGCAGGTGTTAAGTCTTCATCGATTTAGCACCCTTCCCCTCCTCAACCCAAGGCCATGTTCATGAAAAGAGAGAGCGGGTTGAGGGAAGGCAGAGTAGCTTTATGATATTCAGGCATTGGAAAGGCCATATGCTGCATGGGTCTTTGTGACTGACCTCTCCGACATCAGCTGAGACATTCTCATTCCTGTTGGTCTTGAGTTATTTCACCCAGGCAATTCCTGTGTCTTCCATTCCAAACATAAGCATGTTCTCAGCCACTGAGGGGTTGTCAGTGCTGAGTCACCTCTTCCATGCTGTTTGCTGCTCTGAAATACTGTTTCTGGTGCAATGAAGTCATTCATTCTCTTGTCTGACATTGAATGTGCACCCAGGCCCTCTCTGAGACCATGTAAGGCTCTTCTTCTGGATTTCCCACTCCACTGCTATATCTAGTCTGTTCTCCCATGTATGCTGAGGTTAGGAACACCAGGATCTTGGCAATTTTCAGGGTTCTACTGGGCATAGAGCACAGATTCCTTTTGCTCTGTGCCTCCTAAACATCCATCTGGAGGTTTTTGTAGTTTTTTTCCCCCTCCTCATCCTTATAATTTAGGAAAGGAGATGGCTAAGCATAGGATACCCTCTCAAGGACATCATTGTTGCATCCTCTCTCTCTGTTTCTGTTATTATATCTATCCTCCAGTTCTTGGGTTCTTTACCTGATCCAGTTGAGAAAGGAGGGTTGGGAGTGGCAAGGTGGAGGGAATAGCATGACCAGAGATGATGAAGTGAATTCGTGAAGGGTGAATATCAGAAATAGTAGACACTTGAGATTACCTTGGGGAGTATGGTTGGAGGTCAAGGGGTGAACTGGAGATCTGCTTAGAGACTGATAGGGCTGGGAAAAGACTGTAGATTACTGATAGCTTGACCTTTTATACTACATAGATTTTTTTTTCTTTTTTTTTTCTTTTTTTTTTCAAGGCAATGGGAACCTTTTGAAAATATTTTAGCAGAAAATGGCATAAAAATGGTATGGATCCTAGAGACTGGAGATATTTGAAAGGAACTGGCATAGATGATGTGAGTGAGGGAGAACAACTGAACTATGATTCCCAGAACCTAAATTGGGTGATGGTGAACTTATTTCATAGGAAGAAGGGGAGTTTGGTCTTGTTGCAGTGGCAACTTTGGGGGTGTCTGTTGTGCAGCTGGAAATGTGGGAATGGAGTTCACAAGAGAGAGAAAACCTAGGCATGTAGCTATGGTTGAAAAAAGATGAATAATTGATTGTGGTTGGAACTATGGGAAGCGAAGAGAGAAGATAGAGAAGATAATAGATTATCTTAGAATAGTGAGGAATGGCCAGAAACTGAGGGAGAAAGTCAAAACCAGGAACATGAAATGACACAGGATAGAAGGAGAAGGATAGAAGGTTAGAAGGAGAAGGGTTTCCAAATAGGACAGTGATTACAAGCATCAAATGTTTCAGGAGAATTTTACAGGAATATGGTGCTTTTGCTGTTCAGAGTAATCCTCTCAACTCAGAACACCTGGAAAGCCCGTAAAATATGCAAAAATATTTCTATAAGCATTGTTGAATTTCAGAGTAAGGCAACTTTATTTCACAGTACGTTGAGAGAGTTGCCCTGGAAGAAGTACTTTTTCTCTTTGCACTTACTCACCCTAGTGATGTCTTTAGACTTGAAACCAAAGTGTGTGTTGAATGTGGGTGATGGAGGAGTGGGTGCTTGGGAAATTACAAAAGTAAACACAGGAGGAGAAGGTGACGTAAGGAAAGAAGTAAACATCTTTGCTAGCTAATTCACGTCAGCAAAATCTACAGGGGAATGACTTCTGAGGAAGCTGTATCAAGGAGGGAAGAACAGAATCACAGAGTCGACTGAATTTATCAGTGCAGGCATATGCCCCACGGATTCTGGGTCCTGTGTGCTGGACCAAGCGGCTGGAAGTAGTTCTTAATGTTGATTTGGCTAGTTGAGTGAAAACTGGGTTTCACAGAGATCTAGAGTAAATAAACGTGATCTGTCAGAAAATAGTGCAAGGTAGCCTGTGTCTACAAAGGCAGGAGTCCTTGATTACATTAATCAAGTGTGACTCCTATAGCTATGCCTTCCAAGAGGCGTCAGAGGAAACTCTTCACCAAAGCCTGAGTAAAGCAGTGATGAGGTGAGCAGCTTTGAGAAGCAGTCCAGGGGTTCTATTCTGGAGGCTGCGATGGCAGTGGGAAGTGCTGCAGGAAAATGGACTCATAAACTCGGTGGGGATGGGAAGCACCCAGATGCCCAGGCCAGGTAATGGTGTTTATTGACAGAGGCAAAGTGGTGTGGTTACCTTCACAGGCAGCTGGGATAATGGCTGACTAGAAGAGTGTGACTCATACAGATTTTGGAGGTGGATAATTGATCATGGGATACCTGATTGGAAGCTCTCTGTGGTCCCTGATGTATTTAAGTAAAAAATAAAAATATCTGTAGGTGTGGTGAAAAAAGGCCTGATGAGCTTCTATGATAGAGTAGTGTCTCCTCACCCAATGCCCAGCCCTGAGCCACATCACAGACCTGGAGACCCTGAAGAAAGGTGGCTCTGGGACCCCTCCAAAAGGACAAGAGGGGCGCCCCGGTGGCTCAGTTGGTTGAGCGTGCAGCTTCGGCTCAGGTCATGATCTCACTGTTTGTGGGTTCGAGCCCCTTGTTGGGCTCTGTGCTGACAGCTCAGAGCTGGAGCCTGCTTCAGATTCTGTGTCTCCCTCTCTCTCTGCCCCGCACCCACTCGTGCTCTATCTCAAAAATAAATAAACGTTAAAAAAATTTTTTAAAAGGACATATTAGAAAGTCACAAACAAGTGTGTACTCTTTACATACTTTAGGCACTACTTGTTCTTTAAGGGCTCATAGCCATTTACCATTGTAAATGTATAATACCGAGTTACTTTGGGGAGGATTTCACAATGGTTCTAATTCAGGCTAGTTTCTGGTGACCCCAAATTCCACTAAGGTCTACCAAGAAGAATGGGGTTTGAAAAAGCGAGATAATAGAGTTTTGACTCAGATCCACCTTATCGCAGGTTCAGTGTGTTTGTATACATGGTTATTTACCTAGTTCCTATAAATTTAGATGTATATATATGTATATATAAATAAATGTAAGGTAAGTATACATATTACATAGAATAGTATCCCGAGTGATTGGCATATCTTCATTAGTTTTCTGATTCATTAAGTAAAGACTGTATGGTAGGAAGGGCCAAGTGGAAGTTAAGCTACAGTATGAGAAACAGAGCAATGGTTGATGTCCATGGAATTCACTAAATTTATATCTTTATGACTAGAAGCAGTTAGCTTTATGAAATGGTGCAATGGACTATGAGGTACTCAATTTTAGTGCCAATGCCTAGTGAAGTTGGATACTGTCTTACAAAATTCAGAATGTGCTCTGAACCGACAACTGAAATATGGTGTTCTTTCTCCCATAGCCAGAATGTGCATGTCCAAGAATAATGAACTGGAAGTAAGGTGGATCCTTTACCTAGTATGACTAATGACCCACTTATAAACCTTGTTTTCTGTTCTGTGACTCTGGATTCTGTTAGTTTACTAATTATCGTACCCCAAGGAGAAATACTTCTTTCAGAGGAAATAGCAATAGTTTTCAACTGAACTGGAAACTAACATTAACCATTTCAGACCACTCATTCTTTTGGTAAAACAGAGGAAAAGGAGGATCATGGTGGTAAACTGGGGTGATGCATCCTGACTATTGAGAAGAAATACAGTTTCACTTACTGAAAAGAGTCAGAGATGAGTACAGGTAATTCCCTGGGAAGCATCCTATTACCACTTTATCAAGTTAAACGAGTTACTGAAACACTACAAATACCCCTTATAGGCTAACCCACAGGACTGAGATACCCCAGGTGAGAAAGAAGGTTTGTATCATCCATGTGGCTAAAGACCCCATAACCAGTTACAATGCTGGCTAAAGACGATGGGTAAACAAAATGTGTGATAGAGGGAGAAATCAACTATATATCCTGTGACCACTGTTTCCCTCCTTGCCATGTCATGTATAGATTTGTGTATTTTAACTATTTTTTTCCTTTCCTACCTCTTTCCCACACCATTTCTAAATAAATTTTGTTGAATAACTTTACATTTTGGGTTATATGCTGCAGAATATTAAGTAGGCATTCAACAGAAATGGAGGAAAAAAGATTACTCCGAGGTCTCAGACTTTGATCTAGAGGCAGAACTAGCAAGGCTGAAGGTTACCTTCCTTTGTTGGGAGGGGCTGAAAATATCTTGATTAAAGAACATTTCATGATGAAGCAGGAGTATTTGCGAGTGAGGACTGTATGTAGAAATCTGGTAAGAAGAGCACTGGACTGTGCTGGACATCTGCTATTGCTTGGCTACCTGGCGTCCCAACACCCTTCCATTGGTGGGAAATCCTGCAAAATGCGAACCTTGGTGGAACGCAGGCCTCACTTCCCATTATAGAAGCTAAAATGGCCAGACATTCTTGCCTGGCCCCCAGTGCTGGGATAAGCCTCCATTACCTAGGCTTGAGGAGCATTGTAGCGTTCCTGGGGTAGTGGCACTAAGTCACAAAGCTAGTGAAAAAGTAGTAGCACCACTTCCTGGTGCTAGCTTGGGGATTCGTGGAGCTCAGCAATGGCAGTGGTCAGTGTCAAAATTCTGGAGGCAAGGCCATGAAGTGTCCGGTGGTGGCAACATTGAGCTCTTGGTGGTGCTGGTAATTGGTGGTCACATCCCGACTGGGTGTTCCTGGGTCACTGTACTCTGGCCCTGCCTGTTTTCTTAGCCTGGGCCCTCTAGCCTTCCTGTTGACTGAGTTAGCAACACAGTATTCTTTTAATAAATGCCTTGCTGCTTCATTAGGTTAGTGATATTTGGTCTCCATTGTTTGCAACCAAGAGCCTTGACCTTTACAAGACTGATTCATGGATAACATTTGATTTCTGTCTAGGGACAGTGAACCACAAAAAATCGAGGGCTACATGAAAAATGCTGCAGATTTTTTTTTTTATGATTGTTGTTCTTTTTACTCATCTACTTTTTTATATAACAAAGTAAAAAGTAGGAAAAAAATGTGGAATAATTTCCACTAATAGGAAATTAAACTCTTTTCAGGGAGGTGAGTGTTTCTCTGCAGAGAAGGATACTATTGAATTTCTCTTAGCCTTGTGCCTGCAGAGTTCTGCCTTTGTGTCTCCAGTGTGGGTTGTTTGCCCTTCTCATCTTCATGTGGTTCCACTGCTGGATGGAACTGGCCTGCAGGTGCAGGATAAGGTGAAGTGAGTGCTTCAGATCCTACAAGTAAAGGGAAGAGAAAGAAAAGAATTTCATTATCATCTGGCCTTCAGGAGGAGTATCACAAAGGTCAGACCTTTCTGCACTGTGAAAGTTAATCTCCTAGCATGTCTCTTATATCTTAATCTCCTAAATAATTTTTATCATCTTTTTAATGTCACATTCTAAAAGGCCCCCCTTTTATTGTTTAAGCTTTCAGAGGCTCCAGATTCCTCAAGATGGTCGGTACAGAAACCCTTCCCCCCCCCCCCCGCCCCCGCAAAAGTCTGAGAGAAAGAAATACAAAAATCTAACTCTCTCTTTTCCTGATGTTTGCTAGCTTCACAAAGGGAAGGAGTGAGTCTTTGTTAAGTTGACAAAATACAGTGAGTGTTCTCATGAACTCTCAGAATTGCGAAGTTCCTGGGATCTGGTTCTTAAATGTATATACTCAGAATATTTTGGTTTCTATTTTGATTTTGGTGAAAATGTTCTCAAAGGATCTGTCTGATTAAAAGCAATTAACAGCTCAGTCTCAGACAAAAAAGGCCCTGTCCTTTGTATAGGGCCAGTGAAGGGCAAAAAGCATCACCTGGCTGTCCTCCTTAGCTTACTTCCAGCACCAAGTGCCTGGGTGGGTGGGCTTATTTATTCTGAAGATGATGAAATAGATAAATCCCAGATAAAATAATGGGATTCCTTTAATCCATTTATTTTCTTTTGTGTGTCTAGAATAGGGAGTGCTACAAGGAGGAATCTATTTTGTTGGAAATTCTAAGACACATGACATCTTAAAGATGGCAAGATAAGAAATAGCTGACATCATGTTTCTAAATATACAACACTGTGCAAAAGCAGAAAGGTTGAGGAGGCAAAATAATGACTTTTAGTTGCTGGAAGGCATCCATGTTCAACAGTCTGTCAGAAAGAGACAGGTGGGGTGGGCTCACCACCTGGGGTGAAGGCTGGTACAGGGCTTTTATTAAAATTACTGCACAGGAGCAGAGAAGATAAACACTCAGTGGGTGTAGTAGAACTGCCAGACCATATGTTTGGCCAGAACTAAGAAACTCCTCCAAAATAAAACTACCTAAGGCAAGCACCATGTGTTTTAAAAAGTCTTGTGTACTAGGCAAATACATCCCAGGATTTAGAAATAAATTTTGTGTGCCGCTGTATCTTTAGTACTAATGTCTGGGGTTTGTGATCTGGCTATATCATCATTTGAGTTATGGTATGGAAGGGAGAATGTAAACTAAATTTTAGAATATAATCTGCATTGTTCCCATTAAAGTCTCTCAGGGCTGGAAGGGACTAATGCATTAACCAGAGTTAAACCCTGTGGTGTATGGATAGTCCTGAAAGGTAATGTGACTCATTTAGGGTCCCATGGCTAGTGGTGCCAATCTTTTTTTTTTTTTTTTTTTGAGAGAGGGGGCCCAAGTGAGCAAGTGGGGAGAAAGAGAGAGAGAGAGAGAGAGAGAGAAGCTGGGCTCACCTGGGGCTCATATTTTACCTGAAACAAGGATCATGCTCACCCAAGGTGGGGCTTATGCTCACCCTAAGTGGGACTTAAGCTCACTGGATGTGGGACTCAAACTCACAACTGTGAGGTCATGACCTGAGCCATAGTCAGATGCTTAATGACTGAGCCACACAGGCACCTTGTAGTGCCAATCTTCTAACAGGAGCCAAAGTCTTTCTGACCCTCAGTCCTTTGCTCTTTTTACTAGAGAACACAGCTTCCCACTTATATCGCTATAACAAATTACCACAAACTCAGTGGCTTAAAACAGCACAGTTATTATCTTGCTGTTCTGGAGGTTGGTAGTCTAAAACCAGTTTCACTGGCTGGGTCATGCTGGAGGCCTGAGGGAAAATCTGTTTCTGTGTCTTTTCCAGCTTCCAGAGGCCACCAGCACTCCTTGGCTTGGGGCCTCTTCCTTGGATCTCTCCACCTTCTTGCTTTTACTGTCCCATCTTCCATTACTGCCCCTGGCCCTCCTACCTCCCTCTTGTAAGGACACTTGCAATTACAAAGGTCCAAGCCAGATAATCCAGAATAATCTCCCATACCCAGATACCTAATTTAGTCATACCTATAAAGTTCAATCATGTAAGGGGCCATATTTACAGATTCCAGGGATGAGGGTGTAGACATCTTTGGGGGGCACTATTCTGCCTGTACTCCATCCTACCTCTCATTATCCCCCTCTCCTGTCTCCTGAAACCAAACAATGTAGAAGGCATAAGAGATTTCTGGGGTCAAAACTATACAGTAAGACTCATGGAACAGTGGGGTGGTTCTCTTCACTTGACACAGCATTTTTGCCTCTGTCCATTTCCCTGACCCACAGATAAGTGAAAGGCCAGCATCACCCCTATTTTACAGATTAGCAAAGGGGAAGGTTAACTTTGTTGCATTAGACTCTGGTCTTGAAGGCCTACCCTGCCTGCATCAATTAATATTGAACTGTACTCAGACTTACAGCAGTATTCAAAGCCCTGATGTTCCTGACTTTTTTTGTTAACATTCAGAGCAGGTGGTTTCATTTGTTGTCTAAATCATTTTTTTTTCTTTTATCTCTATGGCAAGAGATAAGAGAACATTTGCCTAATATCTGTTTGTTTGACTTCATGTCCTTGGGCTGTGCCAATGGGCAGAGTGTGTGGTAAAGAAAGCTTATCCATAATCTTAAACATATTATGCAAGTGGCTGAATCAGAACAGGGAGGTGCCTGTTACCCAAGGCAATGGAGTGAGGAAGCTGTGGGAGAGGAGGAGGCCTCATTAGCAAGAGAAGGTTGTCACCTTGGAGAGTTCAGTCATTTCTGTGCTTTCCACAGACAGATTAAGCTCGTCACTCTCTAAATTTCTTTATTGGAGAATGATTGGAGAGGGAATAAAAATATTTACAAGTTATATGAACTTTACCAATCTCCAAATATTTGGAACACCTGGCATTATATTTTATTAAAAACAAATATAGTAGGCACTCAATAAATGTTTGCAGAGTGCTGAATGAATGAATCTCATCATTGGTTGATTGATTCTGCATGAAAAATAAATGAGGAATTTTTTTCATTTGAGCTTGTTGGCTTCCTCTACGTTTATTGATGACTTAAAGATTGTCATTTAATTTTTAAAGTTGAGCTAAACAAACGTAGGCCCATGGTCAGAAATGTGCCAGATTTGGTATGCTTAGGAGACCAAATTAAGGGAAAATATTTTGCTGGGCTTTGGTAGGGCCTTCACGAGTGTTTGAAAATAGTCACAAAATTCCTTCTATCAATCCAGAGTCTTAGTGACCAACTCCTTATACCCAGGCTTCTTCCATTGGGGTGGGGGGTGGGGTGAGGGAGGACAGTGGTCACTGGAACTAAAAAATGTTTGAGCACCCATCGTGTCCCAGGCCTCTTAAGATATGTTCTTTCGTTAAACTCTCTCAACAGATCTGTGGAATGGATGTTGCTTCCATTTTACAGATTAGGAAACTTTGAAGGAGGTTAAGTGACCTTTGATAAACTTGGGAAATCCAAGTATTCCGATGCTTTTGTTTTTCAGTGCCAAATCCAGTGCTCTTTTGACTTGACTTTGGCTTATTTTTATGCCAAAAAATTCAGTTAAGTGAAAAGACTAAGAGAATATCCACACGGAGTGTCTGAAAGGAAGTGAGGTCATACATTTCACACATCTTCAAAAGAAGGTTTTATGGTGACAAACTGGCAGAAGGAGGACTTGACTTTCAGTTTTGCAAAGGGCCACAAAAGCAGGAGCGCTACACTCGGGCACCTAGAATCTCGAGTCCACATTTACTCCCTAGAGACTTCAAATGGTCCCCTCAGCCCCACCTTTGCCTGCCCTCCTCATCTTTAAGACAGAACGGCGGTGCTTGGGAGAGTAAGTAGAGGGACCCATGTGAATCCAGTTTATGGCTCGTAGGAAGTGCTTCAGTCAGTGTGAGTGGTAATTATTTGGGGGAAGTCAAAGCCTTGTTCAATTTTTTATTCGTTTTAATTAGAACCAGTCTTCCTCGAAGCTTCATTTCTCTTTAAATCGTCAAGGATTCTGAAGTTGTAGGTTATTATTTGGGGGATGATTGCACATTTTCAAAACATCCCATTTTGGGCATTGCTTTAATTTGTGTGCCACCACTCTCTTTCATACACTCCATCATTCCATTCCACGGCACACTAACTAATCATTGTTAAATTATTAACAAACCCAACTGAGGTTTAGCAGCCAGCTGGTTTGGGTTCTGGCCTAGCAGTGCCACTGGCTAGCTGGGTATTTTCTTTCTAAATGTGGGCTCTTTCCTTCCATCTGAGGTGCTGTGGTTCTAGGAAGGTCGTGAGTCTGACTCAGAATGACTCAGTCCATGAGGACATATGTGCTCAGAAAATGTCCTTCCAGAAGGCAAAAATGAATAGAATCTTTTGCTTTAAAAATGGAAGTAGGCAAGGGGACTGGTTTGTCTGTCGTGAATGTACTTCCGCTGCTATTTACAGCTGTACTTCCAGGTCTATTCCCTTCCAAATATTTCTCCTGTTTTGTGTCAACTGAAGGTAGAAAACATGGACCTTACAGGTGGTCTATCGCTTTTACTTTCATTTTCTTCAGTGCATGGAGCGAGGATTGCCAGGGCCCACCTGTGCTTTTGTTATTGAAAACACAGCAGGGTGTTAGGACTTCAACAGAGTCTTCCAAAAGGCCACAAGATGGGGATGTTACTCTACAAACTTAGATCTTTTAACTTTGTCTACAAATAATTATTGAGTGCCTACTATGTGCTTGGCATTGTGCCAGGCCCTGGGGCTATAGTGATGAATCAAACAGACCTGGCTCAATGGAGTTTTCAGTGTCATATAGAAGGCAGATGTTTGAAGTGTATTTAGCAGTCTACTTAGTGCCGTGGTGACAGAAATGCAAGGGGCCATAGGCAGGCATGGTAGGGACCCAAAATGCAAATTGAGAAGGGCCTGGACAGAGCTCTTGGAAGACTCCCTGGAGAAAATAGTGTCTGCACTGAGACGTGCAGAATGACTAAGCACTAGCTAGGAGAAGAGTTCTAATCTAGACAGAAGAATGACATGCCCAGAGGCCCAGCAGAGACGGTGAACTTGGTTCTTTGAAGCAACTGAAAAATGTTAAATTATAATTGAAGTGTAAAAGTAATGTTTACAGACAAGTCTAGGCCATACCATGAAGGAACATGAAGACCATGTTTTTAGGGTGATTTTCAGGTCAATGGGAAGGTGGTTCCTCTTATTCTGGTTTGTCCACCTGGAAGGCGTGGAAGGTGTTTCTTATCCTTCTCTGACTGGTACAATCCTTGTCAGGTCTCATTGTACATGTTGTGCTCAGGTCTCATTGTACATGTTGTGCTCTCTAGGAATCCTGATCCTTATCCACCAAGACTGGGGTGCTATGGATTCCATAGCACAGTGTATTCTACATCTATCACTAAGGCAATGGTTGTCATTGTTAACAGACAGGGCTCGGATGCAGCAAATGGGGACTTGAATCCTACCTCCCCTGCTTTCTAGTAAGTTTTTGACTTCAGAGTCCTGACTTGGCAAATGAGGCTAATAATAGCAGCCATTTCATAGGGTTTTGTGAAACAGCCTGAAACTGCTTGAAAGTGCTTAGCGTATTGCTTGGCACATTATATGTGTTGAATAAATATTAGCTATTGATATAAGTTATCCTAAATGTTAGCTGTTGGTGTCCATTATCCTGGATTTTAGTTTTGTGATCTCTTCTTTCCCTCTCCTGTCATCTTCTAAGATTCTAGAGGACAGGGATCATATCTTATTTTACCATTACGGCTCCAGCTCCTACCATCATTACTAGAACAAAGGAAGTGCTCAATCAATAGTTATCCAATGAATGAGGATATTCATTGTATTACTTACATTTGTGTCACACTTAAAAATTATTAACTCGAAGGTGATACAGTTGAAGACTGTTTGTAGTGAAGCTCCTTTGTGATCTGTGCAGGAAATGGGATCTTCCTAAAGGCAGAAAACGTGTGATTTAGGGTTTTAAAATCCTTATTTTATTTTTCCAAGTTTTTGTTGACAATTCTTACTTTAATCAATGTCCATTGTTTTCTGAATTTAATAAGTGTTTTAAAAAAATTAATTTTGCATTAAAAAAATTAACTCATGAGAGTATTTTCTTGTTTCTACGTTATTTTTAAGCAATATGGACACATTCAGTAGCATATAAATTTGCTTTTACTTGAATTTTAAGCTTAATTATAGATAGTTTACTTCAATTAATATAATCAGTCAAACACTTTGGAACAATATGATTAGTGATTCATTTTCATATTTCTAAGATATGAGATGGTGCTGAACTGACTTAAAAAGGTGTGTGTTTCTTAGTAGTTGAAAGAGCATCAGATTATAAGCCTAGAGATCTAGATTCTGCTGTTGGATCTGCATTAAACAAGCCTTGCCACCTTTGGAAGTCAATTTTCCTTTTATGAACCTCCATTTCATTTCTAAATTTGGCCAGATTGAGCTGGATTTCAGAAAAGATTCTCTCTGAGTTCCTAAATCCCACGATTTGATATCTTTCTGTTCAGATGATGAGCCAGTGAGCTTCTGGCAAAACAGATCGGTGTGTATATAAATGCAGTGGAGTAAAATCAGACCTTGATTTCTTTTTTCACTTGTAACACTTTTATTGCAACTCTGGTTTTCTGAGGATGGGGGCAAGATAACAGCTGAAAGCTAATATTTATTGAATCCTTACGAAATAAGGCTGAGTGCTTTACATGCATTATCCAATTGGATTCCATTATAACTCAATGGAATGAGTATGATATTACTAGCTGCGTCTTGCATGTGAGGAGGCAAGTTTCAGAGAGGTTGAGTGATTTAGCCAAGGTCACACAGCTTGTAAAGTAGTAGTAACGAGCTGATTATAGAGCCCCATCTTTTAGCCATTATGCTATATTGACTACTTCCTATAGAGGGTCTACTATTTGTCAGGCATTGTGGTAGACAATTCACAAGCATTCTTACATTAAATTCTTACAACACTCCTGTGGAGCACTTCTCATTAACTTAATATATTTTATTTATTTTAAATTTTTTTAATGTTTATTTACTTTTGAGAGAGAGAGCATGAGAGGTAGAGGGACAGAAAGAGAGGGAGACACAGAATCCGAAGCAGGCTCCAGGCTCTGAGCTGGAGCTGGACTCCAGCACAGAGCCCAACAGGGACCTCGAACCCACAGACCGTGAGATCATGACCTGCGCCGAAGTTGGACACTTAACCCCTGAGCCACCCAGGTTCACCAATAGGGCTGTTAATGATTATTAGGGACAATATATGTAAAGCATCTAGAATAATGTGAAGAGTATAGGAGATACTCAATAAATGATAATTGTAGTTATTTTTATTATTGTTGCATATTGTTTCCCATTTCATTTTAAACTTCTTGATATCAGGGAGTATATCTTCCCACAGTGATTTTCAGGTATATATTTTAAAATTTTTTAATGAAAATTAAACTATTTTTAAATGAAATATTGATTATAAGTCCTTTCCACAAATCCTGTGGTTATAAGTCCTTTTCACTGATTGGATTGGTCAGGAGAGACTGATTGGAGTTTAGATGAGAACCAATGAGATGAATGGAGGCTCCAGAATTGGATATGGAAGGGATTGTGTGGAGGAAGAATTGTAAGGATTTGGTGATGAGCTGGAAGTGATGGGGAGGGATGGGAGGGAGTCTCTGGATAACTGAGCTTTTCAGCTTGAGTGGATGGGTCAGGAAAAATGGGAGAAGGAACAGGGTTGGGGTGGAGAAAGATTTGAATAGTTGGGCTTGACATATGTTGAGTTTGAGGTATGTGGTAGGCAGCTCGATTAATGGATATGAATGGGTGATATAGAGTGGATCTCAGGGGCTCTGAGAGCAGGTACAGGAAGTTCAGACCCTTGAAAAGTACATTAAGAACAGATTTTCTGAAAACACTAAGAAACTGTCTCTTTGTCTCTATTTATATTTTTTCATTTTAACATTGGCCATTAAAGCCTCAAACAAAAAGAGCAAATAATGTAGAAATTTCAGGTAGGGAAACAAATGTGGGTTTTTGGCAAGTTTTGGGGTAGTTTTTTAGCCCTCATTAAATCATAATGTTTTGGTATGTCATATGAAAACTCTAAGATGTATTTTAGCACAAAATTTCCTCCCATCTCAAATGTATTAGACCCACTTTTCTATTTTAATGCTAACAGTCAATATTTTATTGCGTTTTTGGCTTTAGAAGCATGTTAAATTTTTTAAAAATGACAAAGTGGAAAATTAAATCTCATCTGATAGCATATAATCTCAGTAATTGACACAATAGAACAATTGTCTTCTTTCCATATGTAAATAGAATTGTGCGTACTCTTCTACTGTTCTTAAAGATTATATCATTTCCTTGTCCTTTTCATGAAGCTAATAGATTAGCTAATTTTATCCTCAGTGCTGAGAACTTCATGTCAGTGTCATTTTCAGGCAAACAACCACGCTGTATTACAACTCTGTGCTTGAAGATTTGGCTCCAGGTCTGCTCTCCTCCTCCACAAGACCCACCATTCTAGGTCAAGTTCTAGGCCAGGTGGCCAACTTGAAGCCTCAGTGTCTTCGTTAAAGAACACCTGACCACCAAAGTACCACTAATTCTTTAAAATCTGCTTCCCCACAACAAGAAGGAAAGAAAGAAAGAAAGAGAGAGAGAAAGGAAGAAAGAAAAAGAAAGAAAGAAGGAAGGAAGGAAAGAGAGAGAGAAAGAAAGAAA